>NC_092061.1:27754924-27902424 GCF_039877785.1 Chaetodon trifascialis | reverse complement strand
CACTTTTTTCTGGAGCTCTGTTCAAGTGGTCTTTGGCTCTTGGGCTACTTGTCTCACTAACATTGTGATTGCCCATTTGGAAATCTCAGGAGGAGCTCCTGTGTATGGTTGGTTAATGACGAAATGATGTTCTTTCCACTTTCAAGTAATGGCAACAACTTATAGGAACATTTAGGAGTTGAGAAATCTATTGGTAAGCAGTGCCTTTGCTATGTTGCTTGCTCTTCTCGACTCATCATGAGATGTTTCTTGGATGACAAGTTGGTGGCATGATTGATTTACTGCCATTCGGAAACGGGTAACCCTTTTACAAAGAGTAGAAGTATTAACTAACCAACTTGCACCAGCTGATTCAAATTCACACTGGTAGGAGAACTTATTAGCAGAATCAGCTGGTTTAATGCTTTTTTCTTACAGTTAAATACTTTTTACCTGAGTCATTTCACTTTATCTCACATAACTTTTTATGGATTGGATTGTGTCAGGGCTGCGCAGCAGCAGGTAGTGCGCATGCCTCACAGCAACAAGGTTGCCAGTTCAATTCCCGGGTCGGGCCCTTCTGTGTGAAGTTTGCATGTTCTTCCCGTGCATGCGTGGGTTTTCTCCGGGTACTCCGGCTTCCTCCCACAGACCAAAAACATGCTCATTAGGTTAATTGGTGACTGTAAAATTGCCCCTAGGTGTGAGTGTGAGTGTGAATGGTTGTGTATTTGTGCCCTGCGATCGACTGGCGACCGGTCCAGGGTGTACCCCGCCTCTCACCTGTTGACAGCTGGGATAGGCTCCAGCACCCCCCGCAACCCCGAAAGGGATACGCGGTATAGAAAATGGATGGACTGTGTCAGTTTCTTTCTTTATCTGTGCAGTTTTATTGAGTTAAAATGAATGTTCATGAACATTTTTGTCACTATAATTGCAATATGAAATTTTGATTTAGAGTCAAAATTATGTCTGCCTCTACATTGTGCTACCAAACAAGCAATAACTTAAGCAAATGTGACGACTCCGCAAGCTGATTTTAATACTGTAGCAAACGGAATAGAATACAGTAGCAACCTAGACAATGAATGAAACATGGTAAAAAATCTAAAGCTTTATGATATGCTTTGGAAAATAGCAACACTAATCTCAGGTGTGTGTGATTTGTAGAAAATGGGCCTGAATATGGTATGCTAATCACTGGTATGGCCTGTTTTGGGTGTAAAATGACATTGGAAACCCATTTGTTTCAACCCCTGCCTCAATCACTACAGTTCCCTGGCATCTCCCTGAGGGGGCGTACATCCCAGCAGATAAGAAATGCCTTCTCCCAATCCTTGTTGTTGGCTTTACAAACATATAAGTGTAGAAGTGTGCAGCGGTGACCTGAGAAACTGGCAGAAATGTCACACACTTCATTTGTGCGGCAGTAAAAAGCCTGGCTGTCCGGGGAGCCATCGATCTGACAAGTTATTACAGAGGAGCAGAGGCAGGAGGAGGCAGGAGGAGGCAGGAGGAGGCAGTCAGGAGCATGACACTGACAACAGCTGGGGACTCCTCTCTCTCTCACACTCCTTCAGTTTCTCCCTCTCTCTCCCTAGATATAACGTTGCCCTCTCCCATTTCCCTTCTCTCTGCTCTCTTCATTCTCTCTCCTCTTGAGACTTTCTTCTCACTTTCTACTTCCTTCTCTCCACCTCTGCCTCCAAGCTTTGACACGTAACACTTGCCCTTGCTGCATCGCTCTCTCAGTCTCTCTCCTAGCTCTTGATCGTAACCTCTCTCTCTTCTCCTTTCAGCTCTCTCACTCTGTCTTCTTCTCCACCAGCTATTCTCTCTTTTCACCTCCTTTGCTCTTTTCAGAACTGCTGTCTCTTCACTTCTCTTTCCCTAAATTATCCTCAACAACTCTGTCTCAGCCTCCCCAACTATACCTCTATCACTCTGCTCTTCTCTCTTTTTAAGGTTTTACAATTTACACCAAATCATTCTGACCCCTCTCAAAGATTGGAGTGTATGCTGTTCCAACACTACAAATTTATCAGCAAATTAGATCTTCTGAATATCACTTGTGCCCTCCAGCTCCTTAACCAAAAGACTCTTAAGCTGCTCTAAAGTGCCTGTGTGAGCTTTACTCATAGCCACTAGAATGCAAATGAACACATGTCAGATTATGAGTGCACCAAATAATAATAACCCCAAACAATAAAAATAATCCTGTATCCATTAATGTTCAGTATCCATTAATATGGCCAACATCACTTTCGGTGCAACCAGCCCCTGGTCTTAAAGTTGCTCCATACAACCAATCATCAACTTATAACTTTGTGCTAGACAACATCACAACTGTACAAAAACAACTGTACTGTTTCTTGGCATTGTCACATTTTTATAAAGCTAAAGTTAAAGTTAAACGAAAAAGGAGATTAATGCTAATATTTCTTAGCATTTTAATGTGCATGTACATATTAAGTCAAACTGTACAAATCCTGTGTCCTATAAGGTAAGATGTACCTTCAACAGTGTTGGGGGTAAGATGACAGCAATATAACGTGTTGCTAATAAGTTTACTGTCTACTACCGGTCTCTAGTCTAAAAGTCTTTAGCAGTTAGCAATAATGTTGATCTTCTCATAATATTCAATACAGAACACAAAAACTTGTGAACACAGTTTTTTTTTTTTGTTTGTTTTTTTTTTTTTTACAAGAGACTAGTGCCAGCCACCTCACTAATGGTTAAAATTTGAAACCAGCACAAGAATGACCATTACCAACATAAACCACCATGTTCTGAACGCACATTACAAACACTATTGTAAAAACACACATGGCACAAAGCAACATTTACCAAACTACTCAGTCCAGCACAGAATGATGGGAAATGTGTGACCTCCGTATACCTGCAGCTTTCATCAAACTTGGTGCACTTTGTGTGACTTTGCTCACAGAGCAGCACATTCTGCTTAGCCTAGGTTGCAAAAATGTAAATAATTCTGTTTATTCTGTGCCTTTTTATAGTGCATATGTCACATTTAAGCGCATATTGTTGAAAAAATAGATTTGAAGCGTAAATGAAGACACAGCTGAGGTGCAAGCCCGCACAGACCCAGTGCAGACAAAGCTGCAGAGATTAAAATGAGGGTGGATCTTTTGCTTGTTGCAAGTAGGAAAAAAAATGTCTGAATAAAGCACTTCAGCAAAATCCCTGTCAAAACCAATCATAAGGTAAGGTAACATTGCCATAGAGACCAGGTATTGATGAGGCTATAGTAGATATTGTAATAGTTACAAATGGTAATATAAGCCATAATATATAGCGTTGTACTTCACTTATTTTGGTGGAGTAATTAAAAAGTACTGTAATGAGTAAAACATTACTCCACACAGACAGAAATATGTATGTATGCACTGTTGCATGTATCATATTACTTTCAAATGACAGTCACTAGTAATGTGTATTACATTTTGAAAATAACCTACCCAACACATGCTGGACAGCCCACGTGTCAATTTCCTGTGAAATAACTGATTATCAAACACGAATTAGTGTATCTTAGTAGGACCCAGCTGATTAGGAGGATGGAGTTCAGTTATAGTCATTCCTTGAAACAGAAAAATGTCTCTGCTTGCCTGGGCCACTTGGCCAGCCTTACAGATCTTAATAACCCTGTTTAAAGCAGCTATCATCAATATTTTTACAACTAGGTATCAAATGACAATGTAAAAACACTGTGACAGTGTGCAGGCGTAAGTCATCATGATAATCCTACAGAGAATCAGATCAGATGTCCTTTCAGATTTAGCGTGAGTTCCGGCTTATTGTTTCGCTGTCCAGCCCAGGTTCACTTTCACAGCTCTCATAGCCAATCGCTTGGCTGTATACCTGTGATGAAATCAGTTATTGCATGTTTAAGTTGTTGTTGTTCATTTTAAAGTCTCACAAATGTTTGTTTGATTTTACTTTTAGATCACCGATCATATTTTCTGCAGTGGACACAAAGATGCTAATCTGATAGTGACTGAACAATTTCACAATTTCATATTCAGCAATATTTGACTTTGTAATGACACTTCTAACTACATGCAGATAGATCTTTATCAGGATGTGTTTTGTTTGACAGCAGCAGAGCAGCACCTGCGGGTAAACATAGTTGTAACGTCCTTCACATCACAATTCATAATGTTAACTCAATTCTACTGGCAAGAGCACAGCATCACCACAAAAGGTGTTCTATTTTCTGACAGTGACCTTGCCTGCAGGTGAATAACAGCATTAATTCCCTGGCAAAGAAATGAAGGCTTAACCCAACACTGAGTGCAGGCGTTCATGTGAACCTGCCTGAATCAGACCCACTTGGCAAGATGAGTGGAGAATACACTGACCTCACACAATGTTGTGAAATATGAAGGAGTACTGCACAGAAAATAAGACATCCTGCTCTCATCAGTATCCCTAAAATACTGTGGAAAAGTATCAGTGATGGCAGTGTGGTCAAAATTCTTCAATCTGCAGCTTTATTGTCATGCTCTGTTGTCAAGCCACTTCACAAACATTGCCACCTAGTTGGAGAAGCTAGCTAGCATGTAGGACTTGTCATAATAATGTTCCATATGGTTATTTTTTTCTGTTTTGAATACATTTCTTGACAATATTATTTTAAGAAGCTCACCGTAGCTTACTAGTTGTACAATGTAAGCAGAAGTGTGTGCAAATGATAAAAGCGAAAGGTCTCTGATGAACACAGAATTATCACCAGACTCCAAATGAAAGATGATGTTGCTCTGTGTCTGCTGCACATTTGCAAAATCAACTTCATATGGTGATAATATGAAAATGCTGTGTTTACAGTTTGTGGCTCTACCTCCAAGTGGTCAGAAAAAAATCAGTTCTTTCAGGTTTGAGTAGGATTTTTTTTTTTTTTGTAAAAATGTTTGATTTTGTCATTTATTAAATATAATTGCCCAGCAACTACAAAATGGCAATTTTGTTGGGATCTCCTTTCATTAACACTTCTTTGTGAGCAGTTGTCTGTGTTTTAAAATGTGTATAACTCACTGTGGAGTGAGACTCTTCATTCATCTCAGTTGCAGTGTGGTTGGCAGCTCCTCAGCCCTGGCTGGCCTGTACATCCAGCTGTCAGACAAACAGGTAGGAGGAACAGATGAGGTGTGGGGGTTACGGCCCCAGACAGATGAATAGCCCTCTTGATTGACGCTGGCCTTTGTGCGCATCTCAGCGCTGCTGCTGTTCTGACACGAGTCTGTTGCACAGTAATGTGTGATCAGAAGAAAAGGGCACTGGCTGCTCTGATCATCATTCTGCCCCACTCCCTTGTCACCACCTCCCCACCCTCACACCAACATCAACTGGACAGAATCAGACTTGACACCAGACACACACTCAGCTAAGTCAGCTGAGTGTGGGAAGAGAGGAGAGTAAACTGTGGGGTGGAGGAGAGAGATATTACAGGTGACTGTATGGTATGAGTTAAAGACAGGACAAGACAGTTCACTTGCTAACTCTCTGTCAAATCAAGTTGCCACGGGTGTTTGTGGCCTGTATGAGCACCTGACCTTTTCTGATATTATATATGTTAAATGGGGTTATAATCTAGTGCCATTAAGTATAACGTACAAATATAGGCATTTTTTAACTTGCCTAGAATTTACTCCATATTCATTTAAATGCTTAGGAGGCAGAGAGCATTTGTCCATATTTATTATGTGGTTGCATCAAATTCAGAAGAAAAATGACATCACAACATAAGGATAACGACTTTACATAAAGCCCCCATTTAACATTTATATACAGTATATGTATTCTGCATACGGTATCCAATATATGGATTACACTATGATATATGGATTATTACACATTATAATTCACCTGTAAGCAGATATAAATGTTTCAATTTCTTCAACAACTACAATGCTAATAATGCAAATTCTGTAAATTTTTGAAAGTATCTTATATTTGCTTACTAATACACACACACACACACACACACACACACACGTATGTATGTGTGTGTGTGTGTGTGTGTGTGTGTGTGTGTGTGTGTATAAACCATTTATTAAAAATGACTACTGTAATTTAATATCTACTTATTGGGTGCAGAGGAGATTTGATGATACATGTCTCTTATAGTTAATATTTTCATTAATCGCTGTATGACAGTGGAAGCCACTGACAGCAATACAGAAATTAAGATATACAAATGTGTGGAAAAATTGAAGAAAAAAAAATTGAATAAATGAGTAAAGGAACAAATGCAGATGCTTCCATACAGGACACAAGGGTTCCCCTGAATGATTCACATCATTTACATACTCATCAAACCATTCAGGGGACACCAGTCACCAGAGTGATGTGTTGGACAAGTTTGTCAAGTTCGACACTCTTGGAGAATATGTGACAATAAGCACTGAAGCTGTTATGGAAGATTTTTAGTGAACCAACGCCTTATTAAGACTTTGGGCTCTGCACCGATGGGGCGCATCTCCTCCCCCTTCTCATCTCAGTCCCACCCAGAGGCACAACTCGGAAAGAGGGAGGGGAGAAGGCGTAGAGTGGGTTTGAAACAGCCGAGTGAAATTTTCACCAATCACAGCAGCTCCTCGCCTCACCTTTAAGAACGCCGCTGGCCAGGCGCATGGCAAGTTTCGGGGATGACTGAGACCACACAGGAAAGTGTCCGACGCCCAAACTTCTCCCAGGAGGAGACTGATGTCACTCATGTCTCATGACATCCGAGTGTTTGTGTGTGTGTAGATAGATAGATAGATAGATAGATAGATAGATAGATAGATAGATAGATAGATAGATAGATAGATAGATAGATAGATGTGGGAATATGGCCTCTCATTTTGATTTACCCTTAATTTTTATTGCATGCCTTGGTTGAATCCTTGAGGTTTTATTTTGTTGGATTATTTTACTAATTTAATTGCATGTGGCTTGGTTGCTGTGCTTTTGTTGTGTCAAACCTTTTTTTTTTTTGAGTTAATTATGTTCAGGCTACACCCATTACCTCATGAGCAAAGAGACTTGGACATTGGCTGAACGCACCTGCTGCAAATCAGCGCTGCAACGGGAAAGTGGAAAGTGGGTCAACAAAAAGGGACCAAAGATCACTGGGAAGAAGGAGAGCGGACTGAAGGGCAGCGCACACGGGCATGCAGAAGGGCAGAGACGGACGACAGCAAAGGGGGGGAAGGGGTGCAGCGCGGAGCAGAGACCAAGCCAGGGCCGGAGGAGATTTGGAGCCGGTGTACCCACCTTAAGGAGGGGCCGGTTGCATGTGCACTGGGCGGCTGGGGGTGAGCCGCTTCGACTTGGCCGGTGGGGTGTGGCGCGATCGGTGTCCGGACCAGGGAAGCTGTTCCGGCATGGCGTTTTGGCCGCGTTGTGCATGTGCTGGGCGGTGCATGGCTCGGGAACCCACTGGAGGCTGCAGAGGGAGCTGGACGGTGACACTGGAAGACCCCTCCCCCCCCCCCTCCTAATAAGTGACGATCCATTCTCACGCCTGCGTTGGCCATTGCCCCATTTTTAATTGACATTCTAGCCATCTGCTGTCTATTTCATCATTCAAATATTTTTATTGTATTTTAAGTCCGGATTGTAATAAATTCATTGTATACCGACAGCTCTTGGATTTAATTCACTGCTCGCCCCTTTTTTTTTTTTTTTTATCGAACCTGTATTTTTTTGGCTTAACTGGGTCCTAGTCCCTCTACTAGGTGGCCTTGTCAGCATTTTAATCTTTTAACCTATAATACTGCACGGTCACAGAATTGGCATTGTCGGCAGGACCACAGGTTTGCGAGCAGTGTTTTAACCATTGTAATTTTGTAAATAAAAAAAATATATATATATATATATATTTTTTTTTTTTTTTCTTTTTTCCCTTGTTGGCACTATACCATTTTTATATTTTAAAATTTTTAATTCAAAAAGATGATGCCCATTTATCCTGGGGCCCCATGGGTGCCTAAATTTGAAGACCAAGATGGTAACTTAAAATACTCTGAATGGAAGGAGCAACTCTGTGTAAAGGAGGTCCCTGCATCTGTTTTACGGTCTCAATTTTTTGGTTGTGAGCAGAAACTGGGCCAGTCCATTCAAGCGTATGCCTTACGCTTGAGAGAACTGTATCGTAGGCTACAGCAACAGGATCAGGATGGAGCACCCACTGACACCCATCTGAGGGACCAGTTCATGCTTGGCCTGGAGGATGGCGCCTTGCTCAGAGCACTAAAGAAACTTGTGCGCTTGGACCCCGACACAACCTTCAGTGCCCTGCAACAGGAAGCCCTCCTCCTGGAGGAAGAAACGCAAAGTCCAAGGTGGCCTAAAGCGACCTGTGCTGCGTTAAGAGACCCTAACCACTCTAGGTCTCACCAACAGGCTGACTCATGGAAGCAGGAGCTAAAGAGGGAAATTGTGGAGGAGCTGAAGGACCAAATGAAAGACTTTGCTCGTGAGCTCATCAGAGAGCTGAAGCCAGCCAGCTCTGTGCCTATACGCCACAACAGCGCACCCCAGCCTCAGGCAGAGAGGAGATACCAGCAGCCTCACTCCATTAACCGATGGGATGAGGGAGGTAGACCCATTTGTAGAAACTGCAACCAGCCAGGTCACATTGCTAGGTTTTGTAGAACACCCCCTGTATCTCAGCCAGCTTTTAACTAAGTCACCCTACTGTTGAGGCCCATGCAGTGGGGTCTGGTCTTGGAGAAGACCAAAGGGCTGCTATAGCTCTAGTTGGAGACTGCCCCTATGTGGATGTGTGACTAGGTGGTGTTGACATAGAGGGACTTTTGGACACTGGTTCACAAGTAACTCTTATACAGCAGAGTCTATTTGTGAAACATTTTTCCGACTACACTATTAACAATGTGCCTGCCTACGTGAAGCTAAAAGCAGCCAATGGCCTTAAGATCCCCTGCATAGGGTATGCACTAATGGACTTTGAAATAGAGGGTGTTGAGATTGCTCAAAAAGGTGTTTTTGTTGTTTCTGACGAATGCTCCACCAATCCTTTTATCATTGGCATGAATGTAATTAAATCGTGTTGGGATGCAGTTTTTAACGACCCCGAGAAGCCACTGTCTTTTTCTTGCCAAAGCTCAACGTCCCAGCAGGCATGGAGAGAAGCCTTTGCCTTATGCCGGAGAACTGCTGTCATGACGGAGGCTACATCTGGCCAGCCCAACGAAAAGGAGTCAGGATCCCTGCTCGGAGCGAGATTGTTGTTTGGGGACGGGCTCGAGCTGGACCAGCAGGAAGGGACTACTGTGGCCTGGTTGAGGCCCTTGACGCAGTCTCTATGGCCCGCATGCTCGCTGTCGTCAAGAATGGTAGGATCCCTGTTCGTTTAAGAAATTTGAACAGTTACCCCATTATTCTAGGGCGCTACCAGAAGATTGGCTGCCTGTACCAAGTGGACAACACTGACATCCATGGTGTCAGTGTCGTCAAGGATCAATATTGTCGCAAGGATCTGTGTTTGGCCCCCTTATCTTTTCAATATACACCACCTCCCTAGGTCTAATTATCCACTCACATGGTTTTCTTACCACTGCTATGCTGATGATATCCAGCTCTCTGATATCCTGGTAGATGACGTGACTGTCTCAGTAATATCTCAGAATGGATGATGGAATGACACCTCCAATTCAGCCTCTCTAAAACTCAACTCCTGGTGATTGCAAAAAGCTCCTTCTGTTCAGCACATTAGCATCCAGCTCAGCTTGGTCTCACTCTTACCAACAACGTCTATTTGAAATCAAGGCATTGTGATTCATGACTAACTTTCACTGAGCAAACTGGTCACTTGGCCGTGTTGTGTCTCACTATATAATGTCATAAAGATCTAGTCCTCTCGTGCACTAGTCATCTTGCCTTGACTTTTCCGATACTCTTCTGGCAGAGCTGCTCACTAAAACTTTGGAATTGTTCAAAATGAAGCAGCATGTTTGGTCTTCAACCAGCCTAAGAGAGGTCACGTAATTCTACTTTTCATTGCTCTCCACTGGCTCTCTGTTGCTGGTTGCATTAAGTTAAAGTCATTGATGCTCACCTACAGAGTGGTCACTGGCAAGGCACACACCTACTTAAACTCCCTCATTCAGATTATAAGTCTTCTCATTCACGCAGATCTGCAAATGAATAACGACAATTCCTATTGTCACCATGAGACAGGAAATGTTAATCCAAGTAGCCTGTGTGGTCCCTCAGTGGACTCAGATATAGCGTACATACATTAGTGTGTTAATATGAAAGCCCCAGTTGCTTTCCTACTGATTATTCATCCTGTAGTGCCTTGTGGAAAAAAAAGATGAACGGAAGTAGAAAATCTGTACCACCCCATCGTGAATACTGGTCTCAGCCTAGTCACCCCTATTATAAATGTTTGGCTCCGCCACTATGGGCTCTATTTTCGACAGGCTATGCCACCGGCGCAGTAGTATTTTTGAGCGGCGCAGGCAGGCGCACGGCGCACTTGGTATTTTGGTAAACCGAAGCATACAGAGGTGCGCCAGGATGGGTGTTGCGGCGCAGTAGGGGGGAGGTGTTGGCATAATGAGCCGGGGCATTGGAATTTTCGACCATTTCGGTCTGCGCCAATGGCGTAAAAGTGCGCTGAAAGCTCGCCACCTCAGACCTGGTCAACTGTGCGCCAGTGGCGCAAGTGGATTTTCGTAAACCGGCGGAGTCGTGCGCTAACGTCACCAACACCTCACAGTCAGGTTTCCACAGTGTCTGGCATTTCACTGCGATCAGTTATTAGCTGCGATCAATTCAATGCGACTATCTGAGTCAGCACATACAGTCAGACCTAATTTTATATATTTTGATCGGTATCTCATCTGACCACATCGAAAGCGCGTTCGGCACGCGTAATGGTCACTCAACCTGACTGAATGCACACAGGTGAAACAGGGATGTCTGGTGATCTGTGACTCAAATTGCCTGGTGACAAACGTATATGCCACTTTCCCCGGGTCGGCACATGATTCGTTCATCCGGCGAATTCTAGCATCCCTACAGTCTTTCAGGGGGACAACCCTCTGCATGGGTGGCTGCTAGGTGATAACAGCTATCCACTGAAAACGTGGTTGATGACACCATATATCACACCGTCAACAAGACGGCAGCATGGTTTTAATGGTGTTTTCAGCAGCGCTCGGTCAGTCATTGAACGCACACTGCGATCAATAATTAGCAACAGCGACGATTCAATGCAACTGTCTGAGTCAGCACATACAGTCAGACCTATATTTTGATCAGCATCTCATCTGATGACATCGCAAGCACGCTCGGCACGCGTAATGGTCACTCAACCTGACCGAATGTACACAGGTAAAACAGGGATGCGAACTATTCGGTTAACGTCGCTGTGCCAACCAGAAACAGCCGTGACATCCTACAGAGCATATATACTGCATCTATCTCAGAGCACTCGAGCGGCCAAGAGAGACAGACACATGGAAAAAACGTAAGTGATGATCGTTGTCCGCTATTACTCACGTCATTTCATTCCAAATACAAATGTTATCATTGTAATGTTTAACGTTATCTACAAAGATGGAGTACATCATTGCTTTGAGGAGGAGGAGGAGGAGGCCGAGGATTTACCATCTAAGGACCTCATATTTAGACATCAGAATCAGAATCAGATATCCTTTATTTATCCCCGAGGGGAAATTGTTTTTGTTGCAGTGCTCCTTACAAGAATAGAATTAGAATAAAATTAGAAAAGAAAGAAAAGAGAGAGAACTATATATATAAAAACCAAATATAAAAACAAAATATTTATATCGAAAATATATATATATATATATATATGTGTGTGTGTTTGTGTGTGTGTGTGTGTGTGTGTGTGTGTGTGTGTGTGTGTGTGTGTGTGTGTTTGACCGTGCAGTATTATAGTTTATTGCAGTACCTAGTAGAGGGACTAGGACCCAGTCAAGACAAAAAAAATACAGGTTCGATAAAACCAAGGGGTGAGCAGTGAATTAAATCCAAAAGCTGTCGGTATACAATGAATTTCTTACAATCCGGACTTAAAATACAATAAAAATATTTGAATGATGAAATAGACAACAGATGGCTAGAATGTCAATTAAAAATGGGGCAAAGGCCAACGCAGGCGTGAGAATGGATCGTCACTTATCGGGGGGGGGGGGGCTCTTCCAGTGAGTAGCACGTAAACATGTCGGTCATAACCAAAATGTGCTGGTATGGGTCGTTGGGATGATGTAACAAGAGGAAATCCAAAGCAACCACCTCTAGAGGGTATGATACCTCTATTGGTTTTAGTGGGACCTTCAGTTCTGCCCTGTCTTTTTGGAGGTTACAAACAATGCACCCGGTTTGGAAACCTTGTACCTCCTTGTCCATGCTTGGCCAGAAGAAATGGCGCCTCATATGAGCTAGAGTCCACGCCTGCGTGAGCTGCAGCCTCGTGGCACCTCCTCCACACATCCTGGTGGCTGGAATCTGGACAGACAATTTGGAAACGAGGCTCACATGCCTAAGAGTCAAACACTTTCCTAGAGGATTCCTTTGTACAGGCAAAGTCTCTTCCTTTGTTGAAGTAACTGTTTAGAAGTTTCTGGCAGAGCCTCCCTCTCGATCTTGTTGGGCCCTATCCCTCTCTCCAAATACCTCCGTACAAGCTGGATGTTCGGGTCTACCTCTTGTAGAGCTTTCCAGTCCTCTCCAAACTCCTCTGCATCCTCTTGGTCAGTGGCTGTTGTTGCAGTGGGGACAGTTGCAACGGCAGCAGATCTTTTCTGGGCAGGAGCTGTAGGAAATCTGGACAGTGCATCTGCATTTGCGTTTTCACGTCCTGCTCGGTAATTCACTTCAGAGGAAGCCATTTGGGTAACCCACCTCTGTTCTACAGCCCCAAGTCTGGCAGTCTGTAAGTGGGCTACTGGATTGTTGTCAGTAAATACAGTGAAGGTAGTCCTTAAATTTTTCAGTGATTGCCCATTTGAGGACCAACAACTCTAGTTTGAAGGAACTGTAGTTAGAATCATTTTTCTCTGCGGGGTGTAAACTTTAACTCGCATAAGCAATGACGCGCTCTTTGCCATCCTGAGTTTGTGCCAACACTGCACCAAGCCCACTGTGGCTTGCGTCAGTGTACAAACTGAAGGGTTTTGTGTAGTCTGCGCAGGCTAGAATTGGAGCTTGAGTTAAGGCCTCTTTCAGTTGGTCAAAAGCAACTTTACACTCCGGTGTCCAATCAATTACTTTTGCACAAGATCTTTTGTCACCTTTAGGGAAACGGCTGTTTCTGGTTGGCACAGCGACATTAACCGAATAGTTCGCATCCTTGTTTCACCTGTGTGCATTCGGTCAGGTTGAGTGACCATTACGCGTGCCGAACGTGCTTGCGATGTCATCAGATGAGATGCTGATCAAAATATAGGTCTGACTATATGTGCTGACTCAGACAGTTGCATTGAATTGTCGCTGTTGCTAATTATTGATCACAGTGTGCGTTCAATGACTGACCGAGCGCTGCTGAAAACACCATTAAAACCATGCTGCCGTCTTGTTGACGGTGTGATATATGGCGTCATCAACCACGTTTTCAGTGGATAGCTGTTATCACCTAGCAGCCACCCATGCAGAGGGTTGTCCCCCTGAAAGACCTGTGCCGACTTGGGGAAAGTGGCATATACGTTTGTCACCAGGCAATTTGAGTCACAGATCACCAGACATCCCTGTTTCACCTGTGTATATTCAGTCAGGTTGAGTGACCATTACGCGTGCTGAACACGCTTTCGATGTGGTCAGATGAGATACCGATCAAAATATATAAAATTAGGTCTGACTGTATGTGCTGACTCAGATAGTCGCATTGAATTGATCGCAGCTAATAACTGATCGCAGTGAAATGCCAGACACTGTGGAAACCTGACTGTGAGGTGTTGGTGACATTAGCGCACGACTCCGCCGGTTTACGAAAATCCACTTGCGCCACTGGCGCACAGTTGACCAGGTCTGAGGTGGCGAGCTTTCAGCGCACTTTTACGCCATTGGCGCAGACCGAAATGGTCGAAAATTCCAATGCCCCGGCTCATTATGCCGATACCTCCCCCCTACTGCGCCGCAACGCCCATCCTAGCGCACCTCTGTATGCTTCGGTTTACCAAAATACCAAGTGCACCGTGCGCCTGCCTGCGCCGCTCAAAAATACTACTGCGCCGGTGGCATAGCCTGTCGAAAATAGAGCCCATAGTGGCGGAGCCAAACATTTATAATAGGGGTGACTAGGCTGAGACCAGTATTCACGATGGGGTGGTACAGATTTTCTACTTCCGTTCATCTTTTTGTTCCACAAGGCACTACAGGATGATTAACACACACTAATGTATGTACGCTATATCTGAGTCCACTGAGGGACCACACAGGCTACTTGGATTAACATTTCCTGTCTCATAGTGACAATAGGAATTGTCCTTATTCATTTGCAGATCTGTGTGAATGAGAAGACTTATATATCTGAATGAGGGAGTTTAAGTAGGTGTGTGCCTTGCCAGTGACCACTCTGTAGGTGAGCATCAATGACTTTAACTTAATGCAACCAGCAACAGAGAGCCAGTGGAGAGCAATGAAAAGTAGAATTACATGACCTCTCTTAGGCTGGTTGAAGACCAAACATGCTGCTTCATTTTGAACAATTCCAAAGTTTTAGCGAGCAGCTCTGCCAGAAGAGTATCGGAAAAGTCAAGGCAAGATGACTAGTGCACGAGAGGACTAGATCTTTATGACATTATATAGTGAGGCACAACACGGCCAAGTGACCAGTTTGCTCAGTGAAAGTTAGTCATGAATCACAATGCCTTGATTTCAAACAGACGTTGTTGGTAAGAGTGAGACCAAGCTGAGCTGGATGCTAATGTGCTGAACAGAAGGAGCTTTTTGCAATCACCAGGAGTTGAGTTTTAGAGAGACTGAATTGGAGGTGTCATTCCATCATCCATTCTGAGATATTACTGAGACAGTCACGTCATCTACCAGGATATCAGAGAGCTGGATATCATCAGCATAGCAGTGGTAAGAAAACCATGTGAGTGGATAATTAGACCTAGGGAGGTGGTGTATATTGAAAAGATAAGGGGGCCAAACACAGATCCTTGCGATACTCCTGTGGAAAGAAAGTTACACTTGGACTTTTTGTCCTCGTCATGTCACGTTTCATGATTGTTTTGTGAGGAAAGACTCAAACCAGAGTTTTGGTATCCCAGAGATATCTAGTTTGGTTATGGTGGACAGGAGGATTTGGCGGTTCACTGTGCCAAAGGCTGCTGAAAGGTTCAGCAAGATGAAAACTGATGCCTGGGAATCCCTTCTCATTGACCTAAGGGTTTGTATCAGTGACAGCAGTGCAGTCTCAGTGAAATGACAGCTCTTGAAACCACACTGTTTTGAATGTAGGGTTGGGATAAAATAAAGCATTTTTGGCACTGAAATGGTCACTCGGTCACAAAGACATTAAATATTGGCACCTTTAAAAATCTTGGTTGTCCACCAAAACCCAAACTGCCCATCTATTTTTGGATCTACTCTACAGAATGATTCAGTATTAAGCTTAGTGAGTTGAAGATAAAAAAAAAAAAAAAAAAAAAAAAACGGGGTTGGGAGATTTCTAAGGCTTCTTACACTTTGGTGGAGCCCTGGCAGCGTAAAACACTGAAGGTAATTAGTGCTGCTTGGGTATAAAGGGGTTTCTCCATACAATGCAGGGGAGCACTAAGTGATACAGCCCTCTGCAGCTCAAGTGCCCACTGATGGCAGCACTTCAGCCACAAGAAGAGGCACTGATGAGGGACAGTTAGCCCTCACATTTTTCTCTAACATTCCCCACAAGACAGCCCAATGGAAGGTTGGTACTCAAGGATTGTCAAAAAATCCTAGAGCTCAACTCTGAAGCTGCACTAATCAATATTTTTACTATGAACTGCAAAGCAAATAGTTAAGTCTATTTACAGAATACAAGGAAAACTGCATTGTGAGGTTTTTGGATTATCTGGAGCAACCAGAACACTGTTTGTGTCTGAATGGATAGGTACTATCAGAGGTGTGTAAAAAATAGCTGCAATGCATGCTGAAACTGACGGGAAATTTGATATTGACACCACTGGTGATTGCGGTAATCCCCCCCGCCAACACACACACACACACACACACACACACACACACACACACACACACACACACACACACACGCACACACACACAAACACACACACACACACAGACACACACTCCTGTCCACTCGCCGTGTTGGAGCTAATGTTGGATGACACTCAGACACCCTGGCTGATGTGTTTTGGCACTGCGAAGATCCCAGCTGTGCATTTACATATGCAATGACCCAGATTAGCATCCCTCCTCACACTCCATCAACACTGATTAGAGCAGCCCAGTTAAAGGAACCCTTGTCCGGCATGTCCCTATGACCACAACAACCTCTGCGTGTGACTGTGTATGCCCCTCTCAAGTTGATTGCTCACTGGCTTGACAATGACGGCAAAGTAGGTGAAGTTTTGATGAGTACGAATTAAAGAATTCCTCTCCCAAAACCATACATTTAATTTTATTTAAAGATTTTTTTTTTATAGACTGTAATTTTGGACTATACAATTTGCAGTACATGAAAAGAAAGACAGATAGTCAGTGTTGGAGAAAGACATTAAAGGGTCAGGCCACAAAAAAATAAAATATGTCGATATACATACATACAATACATATATATATGTGTGTGTGTGTGTGTGTGTGTGTGTGTGCATATAGTGTAGGGTTTATTGAAAATACATGTACATCGAACAAAGGTGATGTCACTGTTGAATTGATGATGTGAGCACCACAACTGAAATTCCATTTAACTATATTGTATTCAGGTAGTGGCAGAAAACTCAGAGTATCAAACTATCCCTAAATCTGAATAAAACCAAAATGACCTGTGTTGCTAATTTCTTTCAGAGGAAAGTGATAAAAGTTTCTCTTGTAATTTGGGCGAACTGAGCCTTTAAAACAGTTCTGAAGCCAAGTCATTCAAAAAGATTAACTGTATGTAGCTGTTGGGGCAGCAGGAAACCTTATGATGGACAATAGTGCCTGTCAATGCCACACAGAAAAATTAAGTGATTTTGGTAAGGCATTTCAAATATGCTGCATTTAAATAGCTTATAAACTTATAAGTAATTCCAGTGAATCACTCCATTTTCTCATTCCAGTGTGAACAAGGCAGTTGAGAAGGGGTCAAATTACTACCTCAACCAAAGGTTATGGAAAGAGTTATGAGAAGTTATACTGTTTTTCCAGTATATGTATTAAACCTAATAAAGAATCTGATAAAAGAGGCTATTCTTGAAGGTGTGCCTGCGAAATAAAAAGATAAAATAAATAAGTATTCTTTGCAGAATGGATGTAACCTGACACAGATGGTTTGTAACAGAACCATCTGGGAAGTTGTCCATGTAAATTGTTTTGGCAGTCACTTTCAAAAAATACTTGGCAGGTGATTGGATGAACCATCTATCTATCGCCGTCTATCACAGGCTAACTTCACCTTATCACATCAGCAAGCCATATGACTCTGTAGGAGAGCAAATCTCTTGCTGAAGCCAGTCAGGAGAACAGGGAAAGCATCTTTTTTCCACAGGGGAAAGCCTTCTTGCTCTTCTTTCAATGAAGAAATACTCATAATAACTTGAAGCCTGGCGAAATGGATTTTCATGTTGTGTGATCTTGCAAATCCAGCTGATGTTGATGTTCATACACAAACATTTTTCAAAATATTGTATTTAATTGTTTGTCTGTCACATTGGTTTTGATATAATCTTGCTGTGTAGGGAATTATGATGACATTGTATGTTTACTGCATTACTGTAATTATTATAAGTCGTGTTGTGTAGACACTTGGATATTATATTATACATTTTCATATGGATCCCAGGATGAATGACTATTGACAAGTTAACAACTAATGGAGATCCAAGTAAACAATAAACATGCTGTATTCTCAAATCATGATTAGAAATTAGATAAGATAAATAATTGATGTCACAGCTGCAAAAACTCAAGGACAGATGCATAGCCTGACAACTCACTTAAAAGACTACACGTTGTGATCACCTCCTATATGAAATATAAAACGTAAAAAAATGTAAAATAAAAAGTACTAAATACTATATATACTATATATATATACTCTCAACCCAAATATTAAATATAATGTGGGTTGAGACAAAAAATACTCAAAAATAAAGTGAAAAGACAAACAAGTAGTAATAAATTATTAAATCCTAAAAGAGAATGGAATTAGGTAATGGGTAAAGTCTATAGTATACTAGTATGCAGCTGGGATACAGCAATCATTTAATTATAAGTATAATATAACTGTTTTTTAATTGGGACCGTTCAACCTTTTGCTTAGCACATTGCATTTGTAGTGCTACCAATCACCGACTGATTGACTGATATTCTCATTTACATTGGGAGGTGCTCACATGAGTGTCACAGCCTGCTGAACAGCACAAGGGCGCATGAGCTCAGAGTGTGAGTGTCACCAGTGCAGAGGAGGGAGTGCATGCACAGGGGCAAAGATGCAGCTAGATTACTGCTTGTCATCAGCAGCATATGCTTCCATTCATTAAGTAATTTCACTTTATTATGATGTAATTACAATGTCCACAGTGTTTGATGACAAAAACTAAGCTGTGGCTCTCCAGCCAGAGCCAACCCAGCACTCCATGCAGTAATTGCCCTCTCGGCTTTGATGAATAAGGAGATGATTAACCTTAATTCCCAAACAGCATCGGGGCATTAGCAGTGAATGAATTACAGGGAAGTGGATGTGACTAAGCGACTTAATATGGTAAATTGGTTGAGCATCTGAAGTGGCTCCAGTGATGCTCTATTAGCTCAAGGCCTTTTCTCCCGCTGCTACTGATTCCAGGTCTGAGCCTTTTCAATCAGGCTCTGGCTGTGAGTCGAAATACCAACTGTCCCTGTGCAGTGCAAAACTAATCATCCACTTCATGCAGGTAAAGATTCAGCCAGTACCTCGCATGGGGGGAGCCCAATTATGTAATCTAGATAAATTCATCCCAAGCACATGGCATAATGACTCGGAGCTATCTGATCTAATATCTAGCTTGTCAAAAAAAATACATTCGCAATGAGTGCTGAATGGATGCCACAGAGTCCTATCCCCCACATTCCACACCATGTTCACTTTTAATAGGCGAGGGATTTCACTTCCCATTCTCTTAATGTACCCACTGCCCAGGAGAAGAGCCTGCTTTTTGGCTGCCTAAGCAAAATGTAGATTGCATGAACAAAAACTCCACTTGCATGGCAGTAAATGTGATGACAATGCAAGCTTGTCTTTTGCCGACAAAGTTGTGATCCTTGTTTTTCTGATGAAGCAGTGAAAACAAGCCACTATGAGAGCATCGCCAGCTGTGTGGTTAAGGATACAAATGCTTCAGTCACCTTCGACTCACTACCCTCTGCACCTCTTCCAGCGCTGGAGAAAAAACAGGGCTGAGGTGGAAGATCGAGAAGGAATGACAACCTGTGTGTGTCGTGGTGCAAATGAGCTCTATATACGTGCTAATTGTAGGCTAAGAAAAACAACTCAAAAGGAGAGTGTGCAATCATCATGCACTACACTGTATGTGTGTACATCCTTTTTGCCGAAAGATGCAAGGGACTAATTTTGCTTACCAGAACCATTTTTGCTTATCAACAGAAAATGAGGCAAAATATGGATCTTAGCTCATTATGGTGTTGTTTACGTTTACCCAAGTAACCCATTAAACCTGGGATAGAACCTCCTTTAACTATGAGCATGTTAGTAATGTGGTCTCAGTCATTGGAGGAGGCTACTCATTACTCTTTAATGTGCTGAATAAACATTTCACAGGCTCACTGTTCCCTGCTATTGTTCATTTTGTTGTGAATGCAGCATTTTCTTATTGTTAGACCACGCCAACAGATATGCTGCACAGTGCATGCAAGCTCCAAAACCACTGGGTGCTGAGGGTGGAAAGGGACTGTTAATATATACTGTAAAAGAGGCCAACTTAAACACTTGCTTTATAGTACAGGAGTATTGAGTGACATGATGGTGGTAATATTTTTGTATTCCTGATTACATGATATTGATGCTATAGAAAGCTGTCTTTTATGTTTAAAGGTTTTCTCTTTACTATGTTTATTGCTACTGTATGCACCAAAAGACGAGGGCAAATTCCTTGCATGTGAAAACCTGCTATCCAAAATTACAGAATCTGTCTATTAACACCCTAGAAGTTCGCTAATATTACAATTAGTGAGCTATTCTTCCATCCGTGCAGTACGTATGTGCAATGTCGTGTTAGCGTAGGTTGCCAAATACAATCAGTGAGCACAAGCTTTTGTATAGGTTTCCATACAGACACAATTGTACCAAACCTGGCAACACAAGGAAGCTATGCACGGTCACTATCAGCTGTTGTTTGGCAAGAAATAGTTCCAGCAGTAACTTCCCATTTGGATTTTTGCATGTCTGTTTGAACATAGATTTAACAAATGAGATATAACATGTTGTCCAGTGAACATGGTGCTGGTAGAAGCAGCCAGGCTAGATGTTCCCCCGTGCTTCCATTCTTTATGCTCAACTAACCACACGAACATGAGATTGAAATCAATTCTTGTCATTTCACTTTTGGAATGAAACAGAAAAAGCATAGTTTCCAAAATGCTGAAGTTATTTAATTAAACAAAGCATTCATTTCCCAAAGGATAGATTTACAGTCTTTCAAGTGTCTCCTAAAACAATAGTCCCCATGTGTAATTTGAAATGGTTTTTGCCTGCTATAATCACTCGTCCTGTTCATACTGGCCATTAAGAGATCCCGTCCTATCCAGTTTTAACTGTAAGTGATGGGAGACAAAATCCAAGGTGTTTGTTCTGTGCAAAAGCACACACCAAAGTTTAGCTGAAGCCAACATGAGGTTTCAGCTGTCTGAGTTTGCCAGATTAAGTAGATATCTTCCTAATTGCTGTCTTTTCCCCTTTTGTGCTCTTGTCCCTCCACCTCAACCCAGCAAAGGTAATACTGTCTCGAGAAACACAAAAGAGAATTTGATACTAAAAAGGCTTGAAAGATACCTACTTGATTTGGCTAACACAGACTGCTAAGGCTTCGTATTAACTTCAAATTAACATTGAAATATATTTTCTCACAAAAGGAGGACTCTAGATTTGTCCCCCATTACTCAGACTAGAAGCATGTCAGGAAGGGATTGTTTAATGGTGGGTATGAACGGGATGGATGATTTGTTCAAAATGCAGGGACTCGCTCAAGTGATAAGCAGACATGATGTTGATTTCCTGATTTTATTTTTCAAATGAAAAAAGGAATATTTAATAAATAATTCAGAGGTATGGGTGAAAATTGAATTAATAAAAAGATAATTGCAGCACAATGCTTCAGAATGCTTAGCTGCTGTTTTTCAGTATGGTAGAGGGTGCATAGATGGTAGAGGGTGTCTTCTCTTTTCATTTTTCTCTTTAGTCTCTATTAGTAGAAACATGCAAGTCTGTCTCCGAGACATTACGTTTATATACGTATTAGTATATAAGTATTCACAACTAGATGTGCATTTACTGAAGAAAATGCAGTGTGATTGTTTAAATATATCTTTAATTTCAACTAGTGCTGTCAGTCGATTAAAATATTAATTGCGATTAATTGCATAAATGTCATAGTTAACTCGCGATTAATTGCAAATTAATCGCACATTTTTATCTGTTCTAAATGGCCCATTAATTATCATTTTAATACTCTTATCAACATGGAAAAGTGGATAGGCTTGCTTTGTGCAAATGTTTTTTACGGAAAACAATGTGTCGTGTTATATTTCACACTAACATTCTCATTTTGAGCCGTCATTCACATTTGAATGAATCAAATCTCACACATTTGAACACTGTCACAAACAAATAAATACTTGGTTACAAAAAAGCCCTTTCAACAACCCTTTCTAAGGGATCAAAACAGGGTGATACAAGATAAAGTTACAAAGTGCACATCATTGTAAACTAGGACTCAGCCTATATTGCAGTTAAACCATGGCTTAAACTTTCCTTTCTTAAGTTTCCTTTGAACATACAAGCAGTCAGACTATGATGCTCTTCTATTTATTCACCAGAGGCTGATCAACCCAGCCTCTTATTTCTCTCCAGAAAGAATGAACATTACTTGGCTATGGCTGCAGTAAGCTTGTTTTTAGTTGCGGTATCTATATGCCTCTGTCCAAACTTTGGTCTTGTCAGTCGACCCATCTGGCAACTCTTTGAAACTAAACTTTCTATTCAGAATCTTGTTCGCATCCATTTCGGCGTTTCGCACTTGACATACGCCTACACTTTCACAGCTAGCGAGCGGGCAAGACCAAAACATGCATCGGATCATGTAGTTTTTGTAACGTTACTAGCAGTGGCCACAGCTTACTGTATAAAAACTACAAGTTCACTAGGTCACAAAGAACATTAATTGTGCGAAAAAAGAAAAAAAAAAATGACGCCGTTAAAATTGATTTGTGTTAACGCCTTAATAACGCGATATTTTTGACAGCACTAATTTCAATACATATCTACAAGCTGTTTACAAGCTATTGTGGCCTTGTAATGCTTGACATTTTCAAATTGAAGCCAGGTTTCTCAGCCTTAACAATCCAGGAGTAGTAGTAATTTGTATTCAGCATTTTTTTTTCTTTTTCACTACAGGCCCTCAAAAAACTGAAATTGAAAAACTGGATGAAACTTGGCCATCTTAATCATGGCCTCAGTCTGTATACTTGAGCCAAATTTGGATGCAACTGGACAAAGAATTAATGAGTTATAGCACACCCACAAGCGTTTGTTAGCAGGTTTGCTGAAGATTGGATGGAATATGTAAAAAAAAAAATTCTAAATGGCAGGATAAAGTATGATGCAATAGGCGTGGCCTATGTCAATCTCTTCAGTATCATCCACTGAATCTGTAGACTGTAGATTTATTTTTTTTGTTCTATATCTATCTCATGGTTGCAAAGATATTAACCAGAACATTTTACAGCATTTGTCAGTTGATTTCTCACCACATGGTGGCATTATCACGACCACTTCTAAGATTGTAAGACACTGAAATATGGGGAAGCTGTTCACCAAGTTTCAATCTTGTAGTTGTTATAGTTTTTGAGATATTCATCATGTTTCCATCATGAAAAACATTATAAATAAATAAACATTACAAAATCAACCATGACAAATATCAGCACCAAAAGTCATAGTGCCATCTCCTCATCACCTAAGATTTTAGCTTTGGAACCATGTCTGTAGTGGGATGTGTGTAGGACTAGTAGCATATCAAAAAAAATGGATGGAAATAAATATAATAATAATAGTACAGAGTGATGATAATTATGATGTGATCATGCTAATTATCTTGTGCTGACAAATATAAATGCTGGCTGCAATATTTTCAGTGTTAATGTCTGTTTGAGTGTTTGAAACACTACATTTTATGTACCATGCTGGAGTCCCTGTGTATGATATATAAAATGAGTCGATGATGTGTTGCAAAATTTTGGCAGAAAACAAATGAAATGTATTGCCATTAAACTTTTTAGATTTTTTTTTTTTTTCAACATTTTTGAGGGCTTCCCAGGTACATTAATGAACAACATTTCATTATCTCATTATATTAATATAAAACATAATTTGATCGATGTAACATATTTACTTTTTCTAATTCGCTGTATACAGTATAAACACAAGTGAGACAGGGCTCAAACCTTTGCTGAGCTATACTTAGCAGTCAAATATGTTGTCTTGTTGCAGGAAAGATGGATTGGAAAGTGGATTAAATATGGGTTAAGAAAAAAAAAGTTAAACTAATGCCCTTTAGATATTCTTAAAAATTGAAAAAGATTACCCATAGGCATGTCTTGCAATTTTTGTACAGCAAAGTCAAATTAATGGAAATCAATTGTCTGGAATACAGGAACTCTAAAACAATGTAGTTTACCTTTGAAAAGACATCAGCAGTAAAGTGAAGTATATACACTGTAGAAAGTGAGATGAAACGTGTAAAAATACTGAAAAAGCATCAGAAATAGTGTTCAGGACAATAGGAGACACTAAAACTCTCCACTAATGCATACACTAAATGAATTCTATCATTGCGTGTAATTCTGTTAGACCATGTGACATAACACTGATGTGTTATGAGGATTTATGTCAATTTAACTAAACTAAACTGTATTCTGTAAATTAGATATCAGGTAATCTGAGTGTTACAAATTGTGAAAGTTCTAATTTATTTTTAACATTCCATCAGATTGCAACAAAAAATAGAAAAAAGCTTTGAACTTGAATGGACCTTGAGTTCTCCCCTTACATTCTTAGCCCCACCGTTAATGCTTGAGGATTTCTTACATCATGTTGTTTTTGGTTGTCCAGTCAGCTCTTTTACATTGTGGAGTGTAACGAACATTTAAGCCCCCAAAGGCTGCTAAGGAAGGCTATAGACAAGTGGTTCCCAATCTATTTTATCCGATATACTATATCTTCACAGCCCTGTCATATCTAGTCGAGTACCTACTCATCGATACCACCATGTTCTGATTTTAAACTGGATGCTTTTCAAAGCTGTTATATGAAGTGGATATTGTTATTAGAAACAGCAATGCTGAAATTGCTGATGTGTATTGGTGATGTGTGTATGTGTGCTGTTGCTGTTGGTGTTTGGTCTCTTTTTTTGAAACAGAAAGTTCAGTCAAGTCTGCTACAAATTTGAGGGCCAGAAACTTGATATTTAAATCATTCAGATATTTATGTGACCTCTCTGCTTGCTTACTAGCGACTTCTCATAACCTGTCGATCTCAGGAGGGTGTTTAGGTGTTATAACTGACTGTAGTCTTTGGGAAACTGAATGTGTCCTGTGCAGTTGCCCTGTTGTAGGCGGTAGTTTATTAGTTACTGTGAGAATAAATATACAGCTGATGCAGCATTGCTACATTCCTAGAACTTAGTGAGTACAATTCAATTCAATTCAATTCAATTCAATTCAATTCAATTCAATTCAATTCAATTCAATTCAATTTTATTTGTATGGTGCCAAATCACAACAAAAGTTGTCTCAGGACACTTTCCATATAGAGCTGGTGCAGGCCAAGCTCTTTTACAGTACAGTATCATTATTATTATTATTATTATTATTATTATTATTATTATTATTATTATTATTATTATTATTACAGATAGAACTGATGGCCGAACCCATAAAAATAAGAGCCAACAGCATTTTCCCTTTAGGTATTAGTTTTGACCATCAGAACCACACACTGGTTAAACTCAAAATGAAAGCTGTATTCTATACAGGTTACAGAGGGCATTTTGAAAACACCAGTGCAATTCAGATCAGGGGGCTGAGCATCAAATATGCATAGATGGCAGGGAGCAGTGAGAAGTGAGGGACACTGAGTCATTGGTATTCTAGCGACTGGTGCAGTCAAAGGTGGAGGGTTGAGGAGGGGACTCAGAATCAGCCCAGCAGACCCAGGGCAGCTTATTGGGATAGAGAGGGAGCCCAGTCACTGGGCTTAGACAGGCTCAATGCAGGGCTCAACTCATCACATGCCTGTCAGACAGACACCTGCCGCAGTGAGAGCAGTCACATACATACACACACACACACACACACACACACACACACACACACACACACACACACACACACACACACATGCACATGCACATGCACATGCACACACACTCAGACATACACCTGCCTACTTACACAGACCCATCTTTAACCCATTCTTACATCTAGCAATTCTTCTCATGCAAGAGTTTCATGATGTTTTGAGTCACAAGCAAACAGCATTTCCATAGCGTCCTATTTCCATAATTCAAAGGAATTCTGATTAACAGAGAATGGTGTGGTGAACATAGTGAGGGTAACATCTATCAAAAAATGTTCAAAAGTTCAAAAATGCTTTGTGTTGTAATGAACCTCGGGCTGTTTTTGGTTGGCTTTCACTCCCTTTTGCAACTTTTATCTGTATGTCCAAAGGTTTTCAACACACAACAAATATCTGTATATAAAAGGGTAGAGAACAGTACAGTGTTTGAAAAATGTAAGAATCACACTGTTGGGACATTCTGAGGCTTGATGTAAGAAATGTATTCTTAGGTATTCGTATACGTGTATACATGTCGAGATTTTACACAAGGGCTCCCATTATGCTTTGGGTGACGTGAACAGTCTCTATTGAGAAAGCGAGTCACTTTTCCGACTTTAGGCCTTATTTTTTTTTAATAGAGGAAAATATCTAAATGTTTATGAAGGCCTGTCTGGACATGAGGCATTTCATTATTCAGTTGTCCATCTCAAACACATCTGACAGAACAGATACACTTCCATTTGAATCAATACAGCTGTCTACACAGAACACATATACCATAGTTCCACACATACTTTATCTGTGTAGCCGTGACCTAAAGCATATTTCCACACTTCAAGTCTGTTTTCAACCATTTTATGCATGCAAATTCAGTAATGTGTATTGACCTATGAACACTGCCAAAATGCAAGGGACTTACGAGCAGTATTGTGCCTGAATGCATCCCGTTTAAACACAGAGGAAGAATGCTGCTGAGTTAAAAAGAGCAAAGTTTTCATTCAATTCTCTAGTTAAGCTGTTTTAAGTAAATTGAATGATTTTTGTATGTTATAGTTTCCACATTCTCAAAATTTTCAGCACAGGAATACAACCATATTTCCTATGTCCTATTTTATATGTCCTGTTGTCTTCTGTGTTGCATTACAGTGGTGCAATGAGCCACTTTTTGCCTTGTTATCTGCAGTGCATTACAGCCACATGTGTTTGCATCTAATGTAAGGTGCTGACAGTGGTGACCAACAAAAATAATCGAGGGTTGCAGATGTGTGTATTGACTGTTTCTCCCTTTGGTGGGCCAAGTGCTCTGCTGTTGCTATTGTCTGAAACTAATTTTGTTAAGAAAAAAGTGAGGAGTTACCCAGCTCTGTGAAATTACATGCAATAATTGTGACCATCAGGTGAAATCAGTCAGTGGTGTGCTCATATTTTCCAACTTTTGGATTTCATCGCTTTCTGCTCTCAAATGAGACCAGACACAGTTTATTTTGGGAAAACACAAAGATATGATGCCTCTCTTCACTGCTGCTGTTTTACTAATTGTCTCAAGTTGAAAGGACGGTGTATCCTCACGTAAAAAAATCTGCTTAGTTCCACTTTAATGATGTCTCCACCAATTTGGTTGCACATCCATGTTCTTGGTGTGTGCACATTGCAGCAGATCGCTGTCAGTTCTGCGTTCTGACTGTGAGAAGCGCTGCCACAGCCAAGTGCACACAGCT
This sequence comes from Chaetodon trifascialis, assembly GCF_039877785.1. NCBI lineage: Eukaryota > Metazoa > Chordata > Actinopteri > Chaetodontiformes > Chaetodontidae > Chaetodon > Chaetodon trifascialis. Next base: position 27,874,974 of record NC_092061.1, on the reverse strand, counting down.
TGCTTGTGTCACATTCAATTATGGCTCCTCCACTTTCCATGAGACAGTAATTGAGCCGGGGGCACTCACTCTATTTAAAACCACAGGAGCTCTGCAGTTCACACTGCGTCCCCTGAAAGCTCCATCTCTGCTGATTTCTACCAGCAGAAGCCTCCCTGTGGGACCTTGTGGGGGTATCACAGAGATGGGGTAAGCTCGGGTTGGGCCGGGGTGCTCCAGGCACTGTTGGGGCTGTCTGACAACACCCCACCAACACACACAGACACACACCACCCAATGGCCACCCACCCACCCTCACCAATTAGACACAAGATTAATCAGTCCATCGCACGTCATCCAGGAAGTCAGGATCCATAGTTGAAGCTGCAGTTCCAAAACTTAAAATAGTTTTGGCTTAAGTTCGTACTGGCTTAAGCTATCTTTGAGACTCCAAAAATAAAATAAAATAAAATATAATGTGTGATGTTTCTGATGACTGGTTTATCTAGTCCACAAAGCCTGAAAAGAACATAGATAGATTAGAAGTAACTGAACTACCAACACTTTTGCCTTCAACATTTTTAGACAGCACATTGGAACAGCTTGTTTGTTGCAAGGAGGCTGGAGATTGTGGAGGCCATGTTGGTGGACTAGTGAGTAGCTATGCAACTTATCACCAGAGTGCACATTCCATTTAATATTGCGATTTTCTTTATATTCTTTATATATATTTTAAAAAGTTAATATATATATATATTTAGCTGTGTACTTACATTCTTGCAGATGTTTCATTTGGTTGCTTGTCAATGGCATCATATCCCCTTTACCCCCTCTAGTTAGACAACCGGGAAAAACAGGAAACACCAGATGATGTGTCAAAGATTGAGTAAGTACATTTATTTAAATTCTGTTACTTGTGTTACTCATTCCCCTGTGGCTCAAGAGGTAAATAGAAATAGGCAGCAAAAGTTTTTTAATATTCAATACTTAATAAAGCAGGGATATAAAAAAAAAACACTGATATGGTAAGACTCTAAATAATGATATCAGCTGAGGTAGCAATAAGAAGAAAATTAACTTTTTAAAATTACTAAAGTAAGGCCGAGAGGATTACTTACAGTAATTACCAGGCTTTGCTGTTAAAAGACTGGTCAGTGGCCAATAAAAGACTGCAGTGTTACTAGGCAGCTCCCAGTGTGACTGTGTGGAACAGACAGAGGCTGAAAACAACTGTGCATATTCAGCAAAAGCCTACCTCTCTCTGTAAATAAACACTAAAACAGCTGTAGTTTTGAACTGTCCTGCTCTTACAACTGCTGCTCTGAACTTTCTAAGTAAAACCCCCTGCTGGTCTACTGCATGTAATCAACAGAATTACTGCAGGAAACAAAAAACATTCTTTTCAAAGCCTCTGCATCTGAATGCTGGGCCCCCCATACCAGAAGCCAGGGAGGAGGTTTGTTTGAAATAGCAAGGGCCTCATCACCCGATCCCTATAATGACTCTCTTTCTCCTGCTCTGACACTTAGGAAGATGAAAAGCAGAGATCAAAATCACATTAACACGAGCTGACTTATTCATATTTAGGCTGATTTCAGTCCATAATCTCTCAGCTCAGATGTTCACTGGGCTTATTAATACATGAAAGAAAAGGCCTAAGTCTATAAATCTGACATGAAATTTTAAACACTCTTGCATATCTTGTCTTTCATCTGTTTTAAAGGAACTACCCTTCTTTGGTGGATTAAAATATGGCTGCCACTGAGCGCAAGTTAAATGACCAGTACCGGGTAAGGACCACCCTCCATGTTGATGAAACTCATAACCATGCTGTACATGCTGCTCTTTATAGTGCAAATCCACAGGCATTCAGATAATTGAAATGATTTGCTTGACATTCTTCCCTTTTAGGAGAAAGGATATGGAGACATGATCAGTATACATCACATGACCACTAATAGGACAACCAGTCTACAAATTCTCCTTATGGCTCCTGCAGCACTAAAGAGGGAGCAACCACATCTGAAAACACTGGATAGAGCTAGTTTTATTAAAGTTTAACTGTAAGCAATGAGAACTGAACTTAGGCTTGAATTGTAAAGACTTGTAAGTAAGTGTAATAAACGTACTTGATGTCCTGCCCCTCAGCATCTCATACAAATGCGCACAGCACCCTTTAGCATCCCTTTCAGTAAGCTCCGATGTAAACCCATCTGCAGCAATGTTAGATGCTCATAAGAACTGCTCCCCCTGACATACTAGAAAGAGTAACAAAGTTGTTAGAAAGGTGGAGATTAGGGCAGTGTCAGGTCACACACATGATTTTTACCATGGAGACCACGGTTCATGTCACATGTGAAACCCAAAGCCAATGATCTAAAAAATGAAATCAGGAATGCTTTCCGCATTTTTAAATTGTTATTGTTTTTATTGTTATTGTTTTTGGAACCCTGGGGCCGATTGCACAAAAGTAGGATTAAGACATGCAGGATAAGTGACTGAGCTGAGTTCAACCAATCCAAAACATGAGTGTCCAGGCTTAATCGGCACAAAGACCAAGCCAGGATGAGCAGACACGAATTCAACAAGCCAGGTGAAACCTATCCTGGATAAGTATGTGCACGTGGCTTCCTCAAATAGACCTCGCCATCGATCACAGATTCACCGATTCACCATGGCAACTAGAGCAGCGTACTTTTCCCCGTTGGAGCCAGAAATCTTCATGGAGGCTTACGAGGAGGTGAAGGACCAAATTAAGGCATCAGGCCTACAATCATGCCCATGCCGGGACAAGGACCAGGATTGAAATGACCTTTGGCCTCCTGAAGGCAGGCTTTCATTAGCCGTTTCTCAATATGCGTTCTTCTCTGTACTTGTGTTCTTGTGTACTTGAAAAACGTCATCACTCTGAGTCCAAGTACTGTTCCAATTCTCAAGTCCGCATCTCGACAAGTACGCTCAAATACCCGGATGTGTTCTTGCCCCTCCCACTTTATCGAGGATGCATCGGATGGTGACTTGTGCGGACTTGGGGCAACCACGTATCCCAGAATGCATTTCGTCGCAACGATGCCGGAGGAGAGGATTCACAACTATAAGTTACAAGTTTGGAAATACTGCTGTTTTAGTAGTACGGAATGTGATTTTAAGATTATTTTATGTGAGAAAGTGGATGTTAAAACTTAAAATCTGTGGTCGATTCATCACGATAGCGCGTAGTTTAAAATTTGATCCAAAGTTTTCGGAGATGTGTTGTCCTGCTAACGTCATCAAGTACGCTGCTGTCCCAATTGCAGAATGACGGTCCTGCGTCCTCCCGTCCTGGAGAGACTGTACTCCTAAGTCGAACTTGCTAAGTCCGAACTGCCAAGTTCGTAAGTCCGAACTTGGCGTACTTGGTATTGAGAAACGGCCATAGTCTTCATGACTTACGGGTCAGCCCTTTAAGGGCATGTGACATCCCTGTGGCCTGTGCTGTCCTCCACAATGTGGCCTGCCTGAGGAAGGAGAGGGCACCCAGAGTGCCATCACACATGGACTGGGACAATCCTGCCATCTTCCCCGAAGACGACAGTGGTCGGCTGGTCAATATGTGTTAAATTATTTTAGTTAACATGCATGCTTTAAATTTCAGTGAAATATGTCCTGCATTGGCAGAGACGCATGCTGTGAATTTCAGTGAAATATGTCCTGCATTGGCAGAGACGCATGCTGTGAATTTCAGTGAAATATGTCCTGCATTGGCAGAGACGCATGCTGTGAATTTCAGTGAAATATGTCCTGCATTGGCAGATGAATTTGTGTTTTTTTTGTTTGTTTGTTTTTTTCAATTTCGATCCCCGGGTCAGGTGGGGCCTTTCTGTGTAAAGTTTGCATGTTTTTCCCGTGCATGCGTGGGTTCTCTCCAGGTACTCTGGCTTCCTCCCACAGACCAAAAACATCCTCATTAGGTTAACTGATGACTCTAAATTGCCCCTAGGTGTGAGTGTGAGCGTGAATGGTTGTTTGTCTTTACATGTGGCCCTGCAATCGGCTGGCGACCGGTTCCGGGTGTACCCTTCCTCTCGCCCATTGTAGCTGGGATAGGCTCCAGCCCCCCCGCAACCCCGAAAGGGATAGGCGGTATAGATAATAGATGGATGGATGTTTGTGCTATATACTGTGTGTATACAAGCTTGCAGGGAGGCTACTGCATCCATTCATTTGTCTGTTCATTTGTTGTGTACGGATAAACTGCATTTATTACAGTGTGCAGACATGTGGGGTGTATTATATACAGACCTTTGAATGTGTATTTATTCTTGTGTTGGGAAACTGTCTATGTAATGATTGCAACATCATCTAAAATCATAATTTATCTACAATGATTGAAATGAATGAAATTAATTAAAATTGAAATTAATGATGCTTATGTTTTGTGTTAATGTTTAAATAATGACAGTGGATCTAGTTGAATGTGATAACAATGTGTAGTGGTCAGTGGAATAACTATTGGTTTCCATTTGTGATGACTGCTGACTGAGATAAGGGATGAGATTAAATAGATCCTGGAATTTAGCCTGGTCTGGAGCAGGCTAGCTCCACAGAATAAATCTCCTAATTCAAAATCCTAATTTTGTGCAACTGGATCACGGATAAGTTGAGCCAGGATAACCCGGCTTAATCCCTTATCCTAGTTTTGTGCAACGGGCCCCAGGAAGACCGGCAGCCACTTTATGGACACTAGTGAGGATCTAAATAAAAACAATAATGACTGCTAACCTCACATTACATTTATGTGTTTTGTTCAGACTTTTTATGATACAGTATTATTGTGTCACAGTCTTATCATCTGCCAGTGTTTCCTCACCTGCTCACCAGTACCCTCAGTACTTTTCCACTCTCAGCCACACCCACCTGCCGGCTCATCTGATCACGCACTTGAGACTCATTGCAATCAGTGCACTATATGAGCTGCTCTGCAACACTCACTGGTTGCCAGATTGTCATTGTCCTCATGCAAGACTCTTCAACTAAATTTTGGACTGATCTCCTGTTGCTGACCCTGCCTGTCTCTGACCACGCCTGTTTTCCTGTTCCCCAGTAACTGCCTTAGCCTTTTGTCCCTGACCACGAGTCTTGCCTTTTGTTTACTGGACATTGTTTGCTTGAGTGTTTGAGACTATAATTGTGGTTGTTAATCTGGTCCTGCCTATTCAAGATTAAAAAGTGGATAAAAGCTTTACCCATGTTGTGGTGGTTCTGCACTTGGGCCCGAAACCCACTCTGTGACATTATTGTACAGATGTAGAAGCTGAAAAAGTAACCTCCAGCAAAAATGTATGTAGTTAAACTTATTCAAAACTGTTTTTCCACATAACATCATTTAAGGTGCTCAGTGGTATTGTAATCTGTATTACATGTCATTTATGATTTGTCTTTTTCTTGTTTTGCTGTAACGCTCTGCAAAAGCTAGAATCACTTCTAGTTTAAAAAGAACGACTGCAAAGAAAAGAGCAACTTGTGAATTTGAAATTTCGCTGTGTACAAAATGTGACCACACCACAGAGAAATAGAAAACTTAAAAACTGGAAATGACTGTGATCATTTCGAGGTGGAACTTGCCTCCTGGACATACGTGGTTTAGCACTTGTTTTGTAATCAATCATGACAGACATTGTGAAATGTAAGCGTGAACAACATGCTCTTTGAGATCTTTAACAGCCTGGTATCCAAAGTTAAAAGCTACAGTATGTGTCCAAGGTTAAAAGTTGGCCAAGCTCTCTTCGTCTAAAACCAGCACTCTGCCAAAAATCTTTCTTGGGTCAGGTCTCGCATCCAGAGTGTGGGCTGTGTTAGTGTACAGAGTTTTACTCTGTTTTTTACTCTGTGAGTCTACTAGTCAGGGCCTCAGGCCTTGGCACTCCTGATGGCTGCTGGCCGCTAGTAACCCCTCCTCCTCTTCCTCCTCCTGTTCTTTGCGAGTGCATTGGCAAGGATCTGGCAGAGTAGAAGGACCCTGGCCTTGCAGACTTTGCTCCTTTTCTCTTAGTGCTCACCACATTCCACCCCGCACCATCACCTCCTCCTCTGCTTTCCCAACATACCTCCTATCTCCTCTGTTAAAGCAATGCTAATGCAGAGGTCAGCAAACCAGCACATGGTTTTCGGAGGCCAACAGCTCCCGAGGAGGTGCTTTTGATTTTCAACTCCATTGAGCTGCACTTATTCAATATTTACTCTCCAAGACCTCTGCATTAATTTTACACCATACTTCTAAGAGGGCCCATCTAAAAAAAAACCCTGCAAAGGGCCTTATGCAGCACTCTTAACAATCCCCCCCACCTCCCAATACCCTTAAACCTCCCTCTCTGTGGGCTCCACCGAAGGCTTCATTCTCCACTCGTCTCTAACTCCTTCCTATCCACCAGTGGGAAGGCCAATCCTGGGCTAGTTATTGTTGGTGTGCCGTTCTATCATTACCACTAACCTTGACTCCTGGCTGCTTGTTGTAATCACGTGGAGTCACCAGGGAGGAAGTCTGGCCTGGGGTGAATTATTAATTAGCGAGGCTGGTCCTCCCCTCAGCGCTCCCTGGGAGAGGAGGTGGGGCTGTGTATGTGCTCCTCATAGGCGGTGGGGGTTACCCACTATGCAGATGGTATTAACACACCTATCAAGGTAAGAAGGATCAACACTCTGGGCTACTTGTGGAATTGTTAAGCAACACAGAATCAATAATCAACACTGCATCGCTTCCTGCCACATATGATGTGTGCCTCCTACTTTGCTGCTTTCCATCCCTGTGAAAGGCTGTGCAGCATAATGGGGTGTGTGGTTGGGGGGGGTGATTCATTAGATGAACTTCACAGGCTCCCTCACTGGGGACATGATGGAGGTTGATGAATTCCAGTTTTCAACTAATCATCAACTTCTATATGAAGTCAAAAACAAAGCAAAGCTTCCGAATACTTGTTATCCTTTACTGACCTTTCTGCACCTTGCCCCAAGCTTGCACACACACACACACACACACGCACGCACGCACGCACGCACACACACACACACACACACACACACACACGTTGTGTTTTTATCACTTGTGGGGACATTACATACACTTACATTAATTTCCTGGAGCCTTACCCTAACCTTACCATAACCACTATTTGCCTATTCCTTACCCTAACCTTACCTAGCCCGTAACCCTATCCTCAGTCTTCACCCTAATGTTTGATGATTTACATTAAGGCAACCTGCATTTTGTCCCCATAAGACAGGTGAGTCCCCACAATCTGACTGTGCAAACAGATTTTTTTCCCCACAACATGATAAATACCAGGTCACTGGCGCGCGCACACACACACACACACACACACACACACACACACACACACACACACACACACACACACACACACACACACACACACACACACACACACACACACACATAATAGAGTCAAGGGGCACACACACATACACATACACATACACATACACATACACACATTTCTAACTATAAGAAATGAAGCTGAGAATGAAGCTGACAAGTTGTACAACAACACACCCACACACAGAATATGACAGAGGGCAGGTCTACAGATGTACAGTTACCTTACAGTATGTTTTTGAGAGCCTCACTTCACTTGTTTGCTGGATCCCCTGGGGTCATCCATTTCCCAGCACCCCTGACTCTCCCCCCTAAACAGCGAAGACTACGGGGACTGGGACCGAGGCTTTGATCTTCACACAACTCCCTCAAATCACAGAGAGGAAGCAGGATTTTTCTCCAAAGGGTGTCTCTCTGCTCCAATTCCCCAGGAGAACTGAACCAAGTCATCTATGAAAGTGAGTGAATTGCAGAGCAAAACAGTTCTCCCCAGGGTGCAGAAACAGATACTCCACCAGTCACTTTGCTACTTTGCTGAGGAACACTTGTAATGAAAAATTTATCACTGCGTGATGTAGAACCTGCAGCTATTCTACCTGATGCACAAACTCACATATAGTTAGTACTATGTGATAATGACAAATTCCTTTTGAAACTTGATTATCAAATTTATTTCATAATGTTCAGTGTTACCCATGTTATTTCAATCATCATTAATGTACTAACTGGACATGACATTTGATTGAGGTTACAGTTGTCATCACTAAATATAAGACTAAATTCAATTTGAAAGAATGGAATCATTGACGGTTGCATGTATCTAATGGTAAAATTACTCATATATTTTCAAGGTGTGAAAGATCTGCTGATTATCTGTAGACTAACTTTACTTTTTTATATTTTCCATATAATTCCATATCTTTCAAACAAGTTTCAGCCATGAGACACTTTGATGGCTGTCACCCAGAGCACTTCATACACAACGCCTGGACAAATAACAGGCAGTCCTGTACAGTGTAGTGCAATCCACTGCAATAGCCCAGCAGCACACACCTTTGTGAAGCTTATAATGTTCAGTCTTTGTTGTAAATTTAATTACATGGTAACTTTGAAGCCATAGTTTATAGCATTGAATTGGATTGTACAATACTGTAAGATGTTCTTATTATTTTGTTCTCCCCTGGTGTGGTAGCAATTTTAAGCCTTGATCAGTTAGTCAGGTTTTACAGTCATAATATTATTTCTGTCAATTCAATTCAATTCAATTCAATTCAATTTTATTTGTATAGCGCCAAATCACAACAGAAGTTGTCTCAGGACACTTTCCATATAGAGCTGGTACAGACCAAGCTCTTTTATCTACAAAGAAACCAACAATTCCCCCATGAGCAAGCACTTGGCGACAGTGGCGAGGAAAAACTTCCTTTTAACAGGCAGAAACCTCGAGCAGAACCAGACTCTGGGTGGGTGGCCATCTGCCTCGACCGGTTGGGTGAGAGAGGAAGAGCAAGAGAGGGAGAGTGAGACAGACAGACAGACAGACAGACAGACAGACAGACAGACAGACAGACAGACAGACAGACAGACATGCAGTCAGAGAGAGAGAGAGAGACAGACAGAGACAGAGAGACAGACATGCAGTCACAGTAACAGTGACAGTGGATGTAATGACAGCAGTAGCAGTTGCAGTGGATGTCAGGCAGGGCCAAGGCAGGAGATGCAGCTGAAATCCACAATCCAGATTCAGCCACTGTCCATGGGAACCTGCAAGACAACAAAGCACAGAGACTCCGGGGAAGGAGCTAAGTTAGTAACACGCCGTGGTAGGACATGAGAGCGTGCGGATGGAGAGGGACAGAAGGACAGAGGAGCTCGGTGTATCTTTGGATGTCCCCCGACAGTCTAATCCTATAGCAGCATAACTAGGGGCTGGTCCAGGACAAGCCTGAGCCAGCCCTAACTATAAGCTTTATCAAAAAGGAAAGTTTTAAGCCTACTCTTAAATGTAGAGACAGTGTCTGCCTCCCGGACAAAGACTGGAAGATGGTTCCACAGGAGAGGAGCTTGATAGCTAAATGCTCTGACTCCTGTTCTGCTTTTTGAGACTTTAGGAACCATAAGTAGACCTGCATTCTGGGAACGCAGTGTTCGAGTAGGGCAATAAGGTACTATGAGCTCTTTAAGATAAGAAAGTGCCTGGCCATTTATGGCTTTGTAAGTAAGGAGGAGAATTTTAAACTCTATTCTAAACTTTACAGGGAGCCAGTGCAAAGTGGCGAGTATTGGAGAAATATGATCTCGCTTCCTGGTTTTTGTCAGAACACGTGCTGCAGCGTTCTGGAGCAACTGGAGAATATTCAGCAACGAATTTGGGCAGCCTGATAGTAAAGAATTGCAATAATCCAGCCTGGAAGTTATGAATGCATGGACTAGTTTTTCTGCATCATCTTGAGACAAAATATGCCTGATTTTTGCGATATTACGTAGGTGAAAAAAGGCAGTCCTTGAAATTTGTTTTACATGGGAGTGAAAGGACATGTCTTGGTCAAAGATAACTCCCAGATTCTTTACAGTGGTGCTGGAGGCCAGCGCAATGCCATCCATAACTGCTATGTCATCAGAAAGTGACTTTCTAAGATGTTTAGGGCCTACTACTATAACTTCAGTTTTGTCCAAGTTTAGCATCAGAAAATTGCAGGTCATCCAGGTCTTTATGTCATGAAGACATGCTTGTAGTCTAGTTAACTGACTGGTTTCTTCCGGTTTCATTGATAAATATAGCTGGGTATCATCTGCATAGCAATGAAAATTTATTGAGTGCTTCCTGATAATCTTACCTAAAGGAAGCATATATAAGGTGAATAGAATTGGTCCAAGCACAGAACCCTGCGGAACTCCATAGCTGACTTTAGTGAGCACAGAGGAGTCGTCATTAACGCGTACAAACTGAGAGCAATCTGACAAGTAGGATTTAAACCAGCTTAGCGCAGTTCCCTTAATGCCAATGAAATGTTCCAGTGTCTGCAATAGGATGCCATGGTCAATGGTGTCAAATGCAGCACTAAGATCCAGTAAGACTAGTACAGAGACAAATCCTTTATCAGATGCAATTAGAAGGTCATTTGTAACTTTAACCAGTGCTGTCTCTGTGCTATGATGCACTCTAAATCCTGACTGGAAATCCTTGAATAAACTATTATTGTTTAGAAAGTCGCACAGCTGATTGGCAACTGCTTTCTCAAGAGTTTTTGAGAGAAAGGGAAGGTTGGATATCAGTCTATAGTTGGCTAAAACCCCTGGATCAAGAGTAGGCTTTTTCAGTAGCGGTTTTATCACAGCTACTTTAAAGGACTGTGGTACGTAGCCTGTTGATAAAGAGAGATTGATCATGTCTAAAACTGAAGAGTCAATTAGAGGTAATACTTCTTTAAACAGCTTAGTCGGGATAGGATCTAAAATACAGGTAGATGATTTTGATGATGAAATTATTGAAATTAGTTGGTGAAGGTCAGCAGGAGTAAAACAGTCTAAAACTGCGACAGACTGAGTAACAGTTTCTACGATTTCTGCGTTTGAAGACAAAACAGTACCTGTTAACGGCAGGAGTCGATGAATTCTGTCTCTAATAGTTAGAATTTTATCATTAAAGAAGCTCATGAAGTCATTACTGTTCAGAGCTAAAGGAATTCATGGTTCAACAGAATTATGGCTCTCTGTCAGCCTGGCTACAGTGCTGAAGAGAAACCTGGGATTGTTCTTATTTTCCTCTATTAGTGCAGAGTAATAGGCTGCCCTGGCACTGCGGAGGGCTTTCCTGTATATTTTAATACTGTCTTGCCAGGCGGACCGAAATTCTTCCAAATTGGTAGAATGCCATTTCCTTTCTATTTTCCGTGAAGTTTGCTTTAATTTGCGGGTTTGAGGAGTATACCACGGAGCTAACCTCCTATGTTTAATTTTCTTCTTTTTTAGGGGAGCAACAGAGTCAAGTGTCATACGCAACGATCCTGTAGCACTATCAACCAGGAAGTCAATCTGGGAGGGACTAACGTTAGCATAAGACTCCTCTGTTGTATTGAGACATGGCATTGAATTAAATACTGATGGGATCATATCCTTAAATTTAGCTACAGCACTATCAGACAGGAGTCTGGTATAAGAATTTTTGCCTACTGGCTGGTAGTCTGGTAATATGAATTCGAAAGTTATTAAATGATGGTCTGACAAAAGAGGATTCTGTGAGGAGACTATTAAGTCTTCGATTTCAATGCCATATGTCAGAACAAGGTCGAGGGTGTGGTTAAAACAGTGAGTCGGTTCATGTACATTCTGGCGGAAGCCAACTGAGTCTAATACTGAGATAAACGCAGTGCTAAGGCTGTCATTATCAACGTCGACATGTACATTAAAGTCACCTACAATAATTACTTTATCTGCTTCAAGAACTAAACTTGATAGAAACTCCGAGAACTCAGCTATAAATTCCAAGTAAGGACCAGGAGAGCGGTATACTACAACAAATAAAAGTGGCTGCACTGTTTTCCATTTCTCATGAGAAAGAGTGAGAACAAGGCTTTCAAATGAGTTATAGTCGAGTTTAGGTTTAGGGTTGATCAAAAGGCTTGAGTCAAAAATGGCTGCAACTCCACCTCCTCTGCCGCTGCCTCGAGGAATGTGGGTATTAATATGGCTCGGAGGAGTAGCTTCATTTAGGCTCACATACTCTTCAGGGCACAGCCAGGTTTCAGTCAGACAAAATAAATCAACATTATGGTCTGATATTAACTCATTTACTAGAACAGCTTTAGAGGACAGAGATCTGATGTTAAGGAGTCCACATTTAATTCTCCTATCTTGTTGTACTATTGCAGAGGTTGTTCTAATTTTAATTAGATTCTTATGTTTAACTCCTCTTCTCTGTACTTTTGGTTTACTTAGTTTACGTGGTCGGGGGGCAGACACAGTCTCTATGGAGTGTTGGGTGGGTAACTGCTCTAATGGAGGCGCAGAGAAGCGTGTAGGACTGCAGCTCTGCCTCCTGGTCTCAACTCTGAGTTGTCAGGGGTTAGGTTCATAAATAAAATCGGTCAGATTTCTAGAGATGAGAGCTGCTCCCTCCAAAGTCTCTCCTAATCAGACCAGGTCTTCCCCAGAAAGTCTGCCAATTATCAATGAAGCCCACACCGTTTGCTGGACACCACCTCGACAGCCAGCGATTGAACGATGACATGCGGCTAAACATATCATCACTGGTCAGATTTGGCAGGGGTCCAGAGAAAACTACGGAGTCCGACATCGTTTTAGCATATGTACACACCGATTCCACATTAATTTTAGTGACCTCCGATTGGCGTAACCGGGTGTCATTACCGCCGACGTGAATAACAATCTTACGGTATTTACGCTTATCCTTAGCCAGCAGTTTCAAATTTGATTCGACGTCGCCCGCTCTGGCCCCCGGCAGGCATTTGACTATGGTCGCTGGTGTCGCTAACTTCACATTTCTCAAAATGGAGCTGCCAATAATCAGAGTTGGTTTCTCAGCGGGTGTGTCGCCGAGTGGGGAGAACCTGTTAGAAACATGAAGCGGTTGGTAGTGACCCGTGGGCTTCAGCTTGGGACTATGCTTCCTTCGAACAGTCACCCAGCCTCCCTGGTTTCCCGACTGCTCGGGAGCTGTCGAGGGACGGCTAGCCGGAGCTGCACTTGGTCGGTCCGCACCGACTACGGGGGCCTGGCTAACTATAGCTAATGGTTTTGTTTCCATGGTGCAGAGCCGAGCTTCCAATTCACTAAGCCTCGCCTCCAACTCACCAAATAAACTACATTTATTACACGTACCAGTATCACTAAAGGAGGCAGAGGAGTAGCTAAACATGTGACACACCAAGCAGGAGAGAGCTGGAGAGGGACAGAGAGAAGCCATCGCTAGCTGCTAGGCTAAGTTGGTATAGCTAGCAGAGCAGACAAGCGCGTAGACAGATAAAATTGACGGTCGCTAAATAAACAGACATCTAGAGCGCAGATATAAGGCCGCTGTAACAAAACACAGAGCAAATTACACTCAGAGGAACAAGAGCGACAAACGCACACTACTGGTAAGGCAGCAACCAGAAACAGGAAGTGAGACGATACGCTTACCTCAGCACGTCAGCACGCACATCAGCTCTGTCCACAAAGGTAAAGTATCCCAACATGTGGATTGAGCACCTAAGGGGCCCCGAGAGGCTCTCAGGCTGTTCCAAACTAAATGGGGAATAGTTGAACCCACTAAGACATTTGCACAACAAAAATCTGTATTGCTGAGATTATTAGCTTAACACCCACTGTGCAGTTATATAACTGTACCAAGTCAGTGATAACAAAAAAGGCAGACAAGATACACAGGTTAAAGGGAAATTTCAGGTTTATTCAACGTGGGTCTTCCCTGTTGGACTTCATGACAATGATGCTGCTGTGTTCCCAGGTTATAAGATAAAATAACATAAGATGAGTGAAGACAAGATAAGATAAGATAAGACTGAACTTTATTCTTCCCGTTGTAGGACAAAGTAGGAGTAGTAGAAAGTAGTACAAAGTAGAAGGAGATTTTTTTGTACAAATATTTAAATATATATATAAAATATGTATGTTATCAATAAGGTGCAACCTATGTTTAAAATATAAGACCGTTAACTCTAAGTAACATAAATATAAACTAATTAATGGTAAAGTGACAATCAACTATATACACAATGCCAAAGTAAACAAGTTAACATTAATGATCACAAAACAAAAGCAAGCCAGAAGTAGAGGATGAAGAAAGATGGGAGAAAGACATCTAGGGAGAAATTCTGGAGGCATTCTGTGGTACATTATGGTGGTAACTGTTCTGTTTCTGTGTGTGGTGAGCATTGTGGAGAGGGTGGGAGTCATTGTCAGTGAAGCTCTTCAGTTTGCACAGCATCCTCCTCTTTGAAACCACCACCAAAGAATCATGCTCCATCCCTAGGACTGAGCCAGCCAGTGATCCTGATGAGCTTGTTCTGTTGGATTCTGCCCTAACCATGCTGCCCCAGGACATGACAGCAAATAAGACAGCATTGGCCACAAGAGACTGGAAAAACATCATCTGAATGCTACTGCAGACTTTGAATGATTGATCCGAGCATTGACAAAAGGTGGCATCTGCTCTGGCCCTTCTTCTACACAGCCTCTGTGTATTTAGCCCAGTGAAGCTAGTTGTCCAGGTGTACTCCTAAGTCCAGTACTGTTTCCATGTCCACCTTGGATGGAAATGGGAGTCAATGGTGTTTTTTAGCAGCTGAGGTATGCTGCTGAACTTCTTCGTCTTGCCAGTGTTAAAGTGCGGGTTTAACACTGGCAAGCTGTTATGCCCCTGTACTCAGCCTCCTTTCCCTCGCTGCAGCCCACAATTGCAGAACTGTCAGAGAACTTATGCAGGTGGCAGGACTCAGAGTAAGATGTGAGTTATAAGTCAGACGATAAATAGAAAGGGTCACCTTCCCCAGGGGGGTTGATGTTGCTCACCGTGTCAGACACACATTTTGGCCAATCATTCAGTCCACAATCCAGGATGCCAGTGGAGCATCTACCTGCTTTTTGTGGTCCCCAGCAGTGCAGGTCAGATGGTGCTGACAACACATGAGAAATCAAGGAACATGACACTCACAATGCTACCCAGCCTGTCTAGGTGAGCATAGGCACAGTGAAGTGGCAAAATGATACAGTAGCTTCTTTTATTCCAAGGCTGGTGGGCAAACTGAAGAGTGTTCAGTGATGCTTTTACCAGGGGCCTTAGGTGTGAAAGGACCAGTCTTTCCATGGGCTTCTTTGGAGAGGAAGTCAGTGCCATGGTTCTGGAATAATTTGAGATGCAAGGGCACACCATCTTAAAGACTGAACCAAGCAGGATGTCTTCAACAGCACCCTCTGCAGACTCAGGCTCAGGTTGAAGATGTGCTGTACTGCACACCATTGGAACCCTAAGCCTTACCTGGGCAGAGTCTACCGAGGTCTTTCCTCACCTACTCTGCTGCTAAGGCTTGTGTCCAATGTGTCAGAAGTCCTGTGGTGTTGTTGGGGGGAGCTGGTGGTGGGAGTGACAGAACAGGTATGGTGTTCATCTCATCTCATCTTCAACCACTTATCCGGGGTCGGGTCGCGAGAGAAACAGCTTCAGCAGGGGACCCCAAACTTCCCTTTCCTGGGCCACATTAACCAGCTCTGACTGGGGAATCCCGAGGTGTTCCCAGGCCAGTGTGGAGATATAATCACTCCACCTAGTCCTGGGTCTTCCCCGTGGTCTCCTCCCAGCTGGACGTGCCTGGAACACCTCCCTGGGGAGGCGCCCAGGGCGCATCCTTACCAGATGCCCGAACCACCTCAAACGGCTCCTTTCAATGCAAAGGAGCAGCGGCTCTACTCTGAGTCCCTCATGGATGACTGAGCTTCTCATGCTATCTTTAAGGGAGACGCCAGCCACCCTCCTGAGGAAACCCATTTTGGCCACCAGCCCTCATGACCATAGGTGAAAGTCGGAACGAAGATTGACCGGTAGATCGAGAGCTTTGCCTTCTGGCTCAGCTCTCTTTTCGTCACAACGGTGCGGTAGAGCGAATGCAATACCGCCCCGTTGCTCCGATTTTCCAACCAATCTCATGTTCCATTGTCCCCTCACTCGTGAACAAGACCCCTAGGTACTTGAACTCCCTCACTTGGGGCAAGGACTCATTCCCTACCCAGAGTAGGCAATCCATTGGTTTCCTGCTGAGAACCATGGCCTCAGATTTAGAGGTGCTGATCCTCATCCCAGCCACTTCACATTCGGCTGTGAACTGATCCAGTGAGTGCCGGAGATCACAGACCGATGATGCCAACAGGACCATATCATCTGCAAAAAGCAGTGATGAGACCCTCACACCGACTACGCCTTGATATCCAGTCCATGAATATCATGAACAGGATTGGTGACAAGGCACAGCTGATGTTCCAGACTGTTTTCCAGAAACATCTTGGTGCCAACCCAAAGTCCTTCTCCATGGCTAATCTCCCACACCCGCTGCTTTGCCTCCCCTACAGCGGAAGTTGCTGCCCGTTGGGCCTGTCGGTCGCTTGCAACTGCCTCTGGAGTCCTCCGAGATAACATATCCCGGAAGGACTCCTTCTTCAGTCGGATGGCTTCCCTGACCACCGGTGTCCACCACGGTGTTTGAGGGTTACCACCCCTTGAAGGACCCAAGACCTTTAGACCACAGCTCTCCATCACAGCTTCATCAATGGAAGCTTTGAACATCACCCATTCAGGTTCGATGCCCCCAAACTCCACAGGGATGCCAGAAAAGCTCTGCCGGAGGTATGAGTTGAAGATCTCTCGGAGAGGGGCCTCCTCCAGACATTCCCAGTTCACCCGCACCACATGCTTGGGTTTACCAGGTCTGTCTAAAGTCTTCCCCCACCCTTGGACCCAACTTACCACCAGATGGTTATCAGTTGACAACTCCGCCCCTCTTTTCACCCGAGTGTCCAAAACATGCAGTCAGATGATACGATAATGAAATCGATCATCGACCTTCGACCTAGGGTGCCCTGGTACCATGTACACTTATGAGTGTCCTTACGTTTGAACATGGTGTTTAATTATGGACAGTCCATGACTGGCACAGAAGTCCAGTAACAAACAACCGCTCGGGTTCAGATCAGGGGGGCCATTCCTCCCAATCACGCCTCTCTAGGTGTCTCCATCATTGCTCATGTGTGTTGAAGTCCCCCAGAAGGACTATGGAGTCCCCTACCGGAGGCCCATGCAGGACTCCACTCAGGGTCTCCAAGAAGGCCTAATACTCTGAACTGCTGTTCTGTGCATATGCACAAACAACAGTCAGAGTTTTCCCCCCCGTAACCCGAAGGCATAGGGAAGCGACCATCTCGTCCACTGGGGTAAACTCTAATGTAGCGGCACTCAGCCGAGGATTTGTGAGTATCCCCACATCCGGGCGGCGCCTCACACCTTGGGTGACTCAGGAGAAGAAAAGAGTCCAACCCCTATCCAGGAGAATGCTTAAAGAGCCGACACTGTGGGCTCTGTTTTCGACCCCGCCACCAGCACGGTGCAAAGTCATGTCCGCTGCGCCGATGGGACGTGGCGGCGCAGACTTTGGTATTTTCGTGAGCTGCGCCACCGGCGCATCTCCTCCTCCTTCTCATTTCAGTTCCACCCAGCGGCGCAACTCGGAAAGAGGGAGGGGAGAAGGCATGGAGTGGGTTTGGCACAGCCGAGTCAAATCTTCACCAATCACAGCAGCTCCTCGCCTCACCTTTAAGAACACCACTGGCGAGGCGCATGGCAAGTTTCCAGGAGACTGACGTCACTCATGTCTCCTGACATCTGTTTGTATTACTTTGCACACCCGTTTGTATATACTGTTTATTTTTTCTCAGTATATATATATTGTTTTATATGATGTTCTATATTTTGTGGTATATTTTGTGTGTGTGTGTGTGTGTGTGTATATATATATATATATATGTATATATATATATATATATATATATATATATATATATATATATATATATATATATATATATATATATATATATATATATATATATATATGTGTGTGTGCTTTTTATGTATATAGTTCTCTCTATTTTCTTTCTTTTCTATTTTTCTTTCTAATTCTATTCTTGTAAGGAGCACTGCAACAAAAACAATTTCCCCTCGGGGATAAATAAAGGATTTCTGATTCTGATTTTGATGTCTAAATCTGAGGTCCTTAGATGGTAAATCCACCTCCTCATCATCATCATCCTCAAAGCAATGATGTACTCCATCTTTGTAGATAACGTTAAGCATTACAATGATAAAATTTGTATTTGGAATGAAATGACGTGGTAATAGCGGACAACGATCATCACTTACATTTTTCCATGTGTCTGTCTCTCGAGTGCTCTGAGATAGATGCAGTATATATGCTCTGTAGGATGTCACAGCTGTTTCTGGTTGGCACAGCGACGTTAACCGATTAGTTTGCATCCCTGTTTCACCTGTGTACATTCGGTCAGGGTGAGTGACCATTACGCGTGCTGAATGCACCTGCAATGTAGTCAGATGAGATACTGATCAAAATATAGGTCTGACTGTATGTGCTGACTCAGACAGTTGCATTGAATCGTTGCTGTTGCTAATTATTGATCGCAGTGTGCGTTCAATGACTGACCGAGCACTGCTGAAAACACTGTTAAAACCATGCTGCCGTCTTGTTGACGGTGTGATATATGGCGTCATCACATTTTCAGAGGATAGCCGTTATTACCTAGCAGCCACACATCCAGAGGGGTGTCCCCCTGAAAGACTGTAGGGATGCTAGAATTCACCGGATGAGCGAGTCATGTGCTGACCCGGGGAAAGTGGCATATACGTTTGTCACCAGGCAATTTGAGTCACAGATCACCAGACATCCCTGTTTCACCTGTGTACATTCAGTCAGGTTGAGTGACCATTACGCGTGCCGAACACGCTTCCGATGTGGTCAGATGAGATGCTGAACAAAATATATAAATTTAGGTCTGACTGTATCTACTGTACTGCGCACTACTCCGCCGGTTTACGAAAATCCACTTGTGCCGCCGGCGCACAGAGTTGACCAGGTCTGAGGTGGCGAGCTTTCAGCGCACTTTTACGCCGCTGGCGCAGACCGAAATGGTCGAAAATTCCAATGCGCCGGCTCATTATGCCGACACCTCCCCCCTACTGCGCCACAACGCCCATCCTGGCGCACCTCTGTACGCCTCGGTTTACCAAAATTCCAAATGCGCCGTGCGCCTGCCTGCGCCGCTGGAAAATACCACTGCGCCGGCGGCGGTGCAGCCTGCGCCGCGTTGGCAGCGGAGTCGAAAATAAAGCCCTGTGTGTAGAGGTGAGCCTCACCAGATCCAACTGGTAGCGCTCCATCTCATGCACAAGCTCCGGCTCCTTCCCCCACAGAGAGGTGACGTTCCACGTCCCCAGAGCCTGCTTCTGCCACCCAGGTCTGGTCCGTCGAGATCCCCGGCCTTCACTGCCACCCATATGGCAGCGCACGTTTTTGTCCGCTAACCATTTCTTCATCACTTTTACTGTGTGTTTTGGGTCGTTACTGTGTCCACTGGTGCCCAAGGCCAATCTTCCTTTTGATCACATTCCAGAGGTTGTCAGTGGGGTTCAGATCTGATGATTGGGCTGGCCATGACAGGGTCTTAATCTGGTGGTCCTTCATCCACACTTTGATTGACATAGCTGTGTGGTATGGAGCATTGTCCTGCTGGAAACACCACTCCTCAGAGTTGGGGAACATTGTCAGAGCAAATGGAAGCAAGTTTTCTTCCAGGATAAACTTGTATGTGGCTTGATTCATGCATCCTTCGCAAAGATGAATCTGCCTGATTCCAGCCATGCTGAATCACCCCCAGATCATCACCGATCCTCCATCAAGTTTCACAGTTGGTGCGAGACACTGTGTCTTGTAAGCCTCTCCAGGTCTCCCTCTAACCATTAGATGACGACACTGGATGAAAAGTCACATTTCCGGCAATTTCCGTCACTGTAAATTGCCGTGGAAGTTCTCTCTCAGCCACTGTGACCATGAGGTGTTAAAATGCAAATGTAAATGCTGCAAAGCTATACAAATGCAAATTGGGATTTTGTGTGTGTGTGTGTGTGTGTGTGTGTGTGTGTGTGTGTGTGTGTGTTCTGTGTGTGTGTTCTGTGCCTACAGAATACAAAGATTTTTTTTTTTCATGAGGATTTAAAAGTGTGTTTAAATAATTTTATAGGTTACATACAGGATAAGTGTCCTGACTCTCAAAGGTCTTTAATTTTCCACTTAAATTGCTAAATCAAAATTGTGAAAATTAAAGCATCTACAGTTCTTGGACACTGGTCACAATTTTTCGCATTTTGCCACCACAACACCAGATGAACAATGCTTGTGTGATTACAAAATCACAGCATGTTTTTCATTCTACGCAACAAAAATGATCTCGCAAGAAATTCAGAGAGCGCGACCTCGCATATGATTGGACGCCTCCTCTGACGCAATGACGTCAGCAGAAAACGACCTCGGTGCGTCTGTGAACGCGAATCGAGCTTGGATTACAGCAGTTACGTTTCGGATCCTGCTAAACTTTAACTCTGTTTATACAATGGCCGGACGTCGTCTTCAGTTCATCCCAGAAGGCACTCCTCTGCGACGAGTGGACGGCCTGGCTGCGGAGCGACCATATCCAGAAAGTCCAAACAATTTAGAGAAGAAACTGCTCAGCGTCTTCAGTGGATTGTCTCGGCTGCTAACGCAGCTGATCGCGCAGTTGGCGAGGAGAATGACTCTGACAAAAGCCAGACTGCTCGCTCTGGAGGAGCAGCCCCGACCGAACTGCAGCTGCGGAGACGAAGAGACGGGTGCGTAAGTTACGTACGTAACGTTAGCATTTAATACCACATTGTGCAGTTTTTAGGGCGCCAAACCTTTATTATTCTTATTGCACTACGTTCCGAACGTTTGGTAATCATTCACGTTACATTTAACGTTACAATGTATTTTGTATTTTAAAGGAAAAGGTGCGACGTCTGCACAATAGTGACGGACACGACAGGCGATATGAACCTGAGCAGGGGTAAGTTAATAAAATACACAGGAAATATTCTGCAGAATATAAGTAAACGTAAACGTTGCATGACCTGTTTGTACTTTTTGCGTTTTACAGACTAAACTCGCCCCACAACAAAACGGTGACGTCATATTTGATGGCGACTTTAACTGGGAGTCTAGACATGGATGGTGTGGACAGCAGTCTTTTAAACCCTTTCTGTTGTTTCTTGTTGTTGTTTTTACTGAAGCCTGCCTTAATTATTTCAAGCCAATATATATTTTCTTCCAGCGGCCTGTAAGACATATTATGAGATGGTGTGGAGGAGCTTCAGGTATGCCCAGCCAGCTCTTTCAGTTCAGGCAGCAACTGTGAAGATTTCAGCTCTCAGCAGACAAAGAAGGAAGCGGGTAAGAGTCCCATGAATGCCGCTTTATTTTCACAACAATGTAAAAATGGGCTGAATTTTATTTATTAGCTGCATTGTTTTTGACAAACATGCTCACATATGTTATCATGTGTTATTGTTTCTTAGCAGTACTAATATTATATTAACACCTGTATTTACAGCTGCTGGAAGCAAGAAGGAGTGTCCTAGCTCTCCAAACTCTGCCAGACACTGCAAGATCGGCTGGAGAGCGACCCAAAGTATGTGGCGACACACCGCAAGAGGCTTCGCATCGAGTCCCCTTCAAAGCAACAGGCGCCAACTCAGTATGACCCAGAGGCAGCAAAGAAGCATTTCCAGAGGCCTTAGACTCTTTTTCATGCACCATGGACCAGCGGCATGGCCCAACCCAGAGACTCTTATCAGTGAACCCCTCTGCACATTTCCTTGCTTTTTTTCCCCAGTAGTCATTGATTTTACTTGGTTGATCCTTGTTAATGTGTGTGTCACGATTTCATTAAAGACTTTTTTTCAAAATGTTTCTGTCAACTGTGTTCTTTGTGTTCTACTGTGTGGTAGTGTAGAAGGTGGATCGCCAAATAAATCAATGAATCATCAATCAAATAAAATATATATATCATTTATATTTTATATATATATATAAATATAACAATATAATAACAATTTTAATATATTAATTTATTATATAGTATTTAATTTAACATGTATGTATTATTACTATTATTATTATTTGTGGTGCACAGATGACCAATAGTAGCAGAGTTGTCATCCAATCACATGATCACTCACTCATGTGATTGGAGTTGCTATCCAATCACATGATGGTTTCCTTTTAAAATGCCTGTGGAATCATCCAATGGTTGTTTGTGAAGTCAGCAGGCCAGCCTGAGTAGATCGTCGGTAGCATTCATGTGCTAATTAGAACTATTCACACCTTCGCGAAGGCGCGATTAACCCCGCCCCCCGCCGACAGAGGTTCGTTTCCGACAATTTTCGGAGCCAGCGAAGTTCCCTGTAAACTTGCCGTAAATCACCGAAAATCAACGAAATTCGCGGGGATTTACGGGTCGAAAATGTGGTTTTTCATGCAGTGCAAGGTGTTGGGCAAAGCTGAAATTTGGACTCATCAGAGAAGATTACCTTACTGCAAAACTCAGCTTGACTCTTCTTTGCTTCTCAAGGGCTTTTTTCTAGCTTTACGCAACTTGAGCCCTGCCCCAGGAGCCTGCTTTGAACCATTCTTGCTGTGCACTTCACCCCAGCTGCCATTTGCCATTCTTTTTATAGGTCACTTAAGGAAGTTTAGGAAGTTTTTCCACTTTATTTTTTATTTTTATTTTTTCACTCACTCTTAAATAAGACTGAGAAGTGATGAGGCAGTAGATAGGTTCAGGAATGACCTACTTAAAGAAAAATGGATTCATATGTATGTTGGAGATGTTAATGATGCTTATGAGGCTTTCCTGGATAATTACTTGAAATTATATGATAAAAACTGCACAGAAATACAGTTTAAATCACAAAATAGATTTGAGAAAAAGCCATGGATAATACGGGGTTTGCAGAAGGCATGTAGGAAGAAAAACAATCTGCATAAATATTTTCTCAAATTTAAAACACAGGCCGCAGAAAAAAAATACAAAGTGTATAAAAATAAGTAACATCTATTCTGAGGCAAGCAAAAAAAGATTATCATAATGAAATGTGAGAGGAAATAAAAATAACATGAGGGGAAAATTTTAAAAGAAGTTATAGGGAATAATTCTACACATAAAACCTGCCTCAATACTTCACTAATGGTGAGGATAGGATAGAAAATATAAATGAAGTTGCCAATGAATTTAACTCTTTTTGTGAATATTGGGCCAAACCTAGCAAATGACAAAAAAAACAAAAAAAACAAACAAAAACAAAACAGGATGGACTATCAGCACAAGGTTGTTGGTTTGTTCTTTTTGCAGATGACACAACTATTCTTTGTTGAGATGATAATTTAAAAACATTAGTAGCAAAAATAGAAAATTAAATGATGAAACTTAAAAAATGGTTTGATACAAACATATTAACAGTTAAAACATTGAATTTTGGGGTAACACATATAAGAATACCATAAAACCATTGTTTTTATTACAGAAAAGAGCAATAAGAATAATTCATAACGTAGATTACAGGGAACACACCAATAGGTTGTTTAAAATATCAGGATTATTGAGGCTCAAAGAATTAGCAGAATTAAATATGTTATTATTTATGATTAAAGAAAAGAACAAATTAGTACCAGCAAAATTACAAAAATAGTTTTCATTGGTTTCATTGGATATAAACAATAGAAGATGGCATAAATTCAAGCATAGATTTAAGAACCAATTTAAAGCAAATGTGTACTGCCGTTGTTGGTCTTAAGAGGTGGAACTCACTAATAAAAAAAAGAGAAAAGTTGTACAAATATTTCTCAGTTTGGAGCCTGGCCTGTACCAGCTCTATATGGACAGTGTCAGTGGCATCATTAGGCCTATTTTAGGGGGGCTGCTTTATTGATTTTTTTTTTCTCCGACAAATTTTATATAATAGGGCAAGAATAGGAGTTACAATAAATATTCACATTACATTACATCATAAATCTGTCCGTTTCCCTTTATTTCATGGTGTAAGGTAGAGAGCCCCTTCACTGCGCCGTTAACCAGTCTACTCCACTTGGCCATACAGAGTACGCCCACAATCACTGATAATCCAGTCCATGTTTTCCCTGCAGCGCGTTGCAGCGTGTGTACCTACCTTTGCAGCACACAGAGCCAACTATTGACTAGAGCAGCAGTAGGAGAAGAATGGATATACGAAAGTTTTTCAAAAAAGTAAGTATTCATCACTGCTGGTAGCAATTAGTTAGCTCCAGCCCACAGTTAACAGCAGATTGTACCATGAACCAGGCATTTCCCGTTTTACAAAAATAAATAAAAAAAAAAACAAACAAAAAAAACGTATAGGCGATCTCGGCTCACGTATTTTACCTTGTTTTGCGGCCAAGAGGTAGATTCCAGCATTAAAGGAACACTGCAAATGCTAATTAGCTAGCCAGTAGCTAATATCATGGTCCTGGTTGTAGTGTCAAGGGTGCCCTGCGCTCTCTTTAGCCTTTGGGGGCACAGCATCAGTTGTGTTTCTCACATTATGGATGCACGCTGCGAGTTACTGAGTTGAGCTGATTCCCCTATGATTAATTTATCATTATCGTGAGTGGATGATAATAATAATGATAATAATAGTAATAATAAGCAGGCTAATACTAGCCTACTACTACTACTAGTAGTAGTAATAATAATCAGAAGAAGAATAATGATGATGATGATAGTAATAATAATAGGCTATATTAATAATATAATGATGATTATTATATAATTGACCTGTAGGAGTCAGCAGCACATTGGAGCACAGAGAGTAAGAGGGGAGAGACCTCTACTGGAAAGGTGAGTCTAAAGGATTTCACAGAATGGAGTCATTTGTGAGTCATAGATAGATGCCAAAAATGTAATAAAAATATTTGGCAGCCAATGATTGTTGTGAGCAAAAGTCATGAACTATGTTGATAAGTTATTAATTCAATTCATTGTGTTTCATAGTGTCGTGAAGGGTCAGGCAGCAGAAGAAGATGCTGAAGGAGAAAAAGGGGATCCAGAGATGGATCAGAGGAACATCAAGTTGAGAGAGAAGCAGAACAGACAGACCAACAGAGGGAAAATGAGGAAGCAGTGGCCTAAAACAATTGAGTATCTCTACTAAATCTGTCCAAAAGTGGGAAAGTTATATCCCGGTTCTTGTTCGTGAATTTTTTGGATTTCCTAATGCCTACTACATTCATTCATATCCTGTGCATCTCCAGGGGGGCTAAGCCTCCCCTGTCCTCAGAACCTAGTGACGCCCCTGGACAGTGTCCTGAGAAAATGTCTGTTGTGATTTGGTGCTATACAAATAAAATTGAATTGAAATTGAATGTCATCCTACAGTTACTGAGTGACATTCGAGTGAGTTGACGATCATCCCGGTCAGTGGACAGTCGTTTTCGCCCTCTGCCTGTCTGTAGCTTTGTTGTCCCCAATGTCTGCTGCTTGACATTTTTTTTCTGAACCACCATCTTAGAAATTTTAAATATGGAAGCACCCAGACACTCACTGTATCCCTCTGCAAGTAAATGATCCGAGGTCTCTGTCCAGAAGAGCGCAGTCCAAGGACCAGCTAAGATACTGCACGGGACCCTCAAACTCTCAGGTCTCTAGTAGAGGACCCAAGCTTGAGGGAAAAAGGGGGGAATGTTATATATACTTTTATTAATATGGTACAATAATAGCAATAAAATGTTTATAGTTAACATTGTTTAGTTTTTGTCCTTACCATCTATTTCTGTTTAAATACAGAGAGCAATGAAAAGTCAAATTCCTTCCATATGTACACTTCACCATTAAAGCTGATTATTTTTCTGATTTGCAAAAACTGACCGAGAGTTTTTCCCTGACAATTTATTCTTACTCTCTGGTCCAGCTGCCCCTTGCATTTTCTTTCTTTATTTATTTTTTTAAAGTACATTCTTTCTGCTCTTTCCTGAAATATTCTACCTCTTGTCCAGCAGAGCATTGCACCTTGCTATGTCACAGGGGTTTCCTCTTCATTTTAATCCTCAAACAGGATTTTCAGCCTGTGCTTTTGATGAGAAAAAACTAGCTTTATGAGGGTAATTCATCACCTTTATAAATGTGTTCTTCTGCAGAGGCTGAGTGTTTATGAAAAGAATTATGCCTCAGAAATCAAGAATATAAGGATTGCTGTGGAGGCAGGTCCACGGGGAGTCGTTTGCATTCCTACTGTTGTAACTGTGCAGTGCTGCAGTGGTGCAATAAAACACATGGTTCTTAAGGGTTTCAAAGTGGCTTTCCTGCTCTTGCTTCTGTCAGCCATAAATTGAAAATAAACATGGCTATATGTGGGGCGCCGATAAATGCCCTCATAATTCATACCTTAGGGGAGACGCTCAGGTAAATTAAGTCATTTCTGTGATACATTTTCACGTGAATAATATACCCAGAACCCTCCATCCCACTCTGGTTTCTATGCTCCCCTCCCTTAGCTAATAGTTTGATCTGGACAATAAAGGGAGACATAACATATTGCAGATGATTTGAATCATGGGCATATAAATTGTATAGGTGTAACAGCCCCTGATATAACAATATGTTTCATTAGAGATGTTATGTTCATCTCATCATCTGTGGATAAAATAATTACCTTTTGGTTTTGTCTTTTCCTTAAAGGCGGATATTACAGTTTGTTACAAAATAATTTTCTCTCCTTCATATCTCCTTCAACACTTTATTTTATTTATTTTACCTATTACCCACCTGCTTTTTGAAATAGATTTAGGCTTTTTGTAATTAATTCAACTAAACCTTTCCATCTCTGTCTTCTGACATGATTTTGATCCTTGGTGTGCTCCTAACAATGGCAGGTGACTGGCATATGGCTAAGCTTTAAAATACAATAACACAAACATAAGGCCGACACAGCTCTCTGGCTCTGATGCTTATAAGCCAACAGTAGATAAAGTCGTAAAAGACATAATACACCTCGGAAAAGAGAATCCAAGAGAGCTGGGTGCCAGATTTTTGATCAAAGCACCTTTTGAAGTTTGCACAGGAGGTTCATAGTGTGTGTGCGTGTGTATGTTTTGTGTGTGTGGGTTTGTGTGTGTGTGTATGTAAGAGGCAGAGAGAGAAGACAGAGAAAGTGTGTTTGTGTGTTTCCTTTAGATATTTGCCTGGTTGTCTGTCTTTGTCAGAGTCACTAAATGCACTGAGCAAACATACAATGTTACTGTGAAATACAAACTATATTAGCATCCATTCCATAATGATTAAGTGTAAACAATTAGATGATTATTACTAAACCAGATATCTTCCAAAGTCAATATGTATTACAAAGTCAATATATTTTTGTAATTGCTTAAGCATCTCTCCTATTATTTATGTACTTGAGAGCATCATGTCCAAACCGTCAACTTTCCAGGCACAGATAACAGCAGTTTCTAGAATTCTGACTGCATTTTAAGTTAATTCAGTCATCTTTGAAAGCAAAATCCATCTTAATCCATCGTTCTCTGTCATCAGTGTTCATTCTAACAACCAGTCGGTTGTTTACAGCACCACAGTTTAAAGCTCTGAATCCTAGCGCGATTAACGCTCTGTCTGACCTAGTGAACTTGTAGTTTTTAATAAGCTGTGGCCACTGCTAATAACGTTAGGAAAACTACAGGATCCGATTGTAAACCGGAAACAAAACAATTGGCACGCCCCACGCAGGTGTTTGGTCTTGTCTGCTCGCTAGCTGTAAAGGAGTAAGCTACCGGTTTGTGTGGATGTCAAGCGCGAAACGCCGATATGGATGCGAACAAGATTCTGAATGGAAAATTTAGTTTCAAAAAGTTGCCAGATGGGTTGAATGACAAGACCAAAGTTATCTGTGTGTATTGTCAGTGTGAACTGAGTTATCACTGTAGCACTGAAATCCCACTTAATGGCCAAACACACGGTGAATGCGCATTCTCTGCCGCCTCCTTGTCAAAACCAGGCGACAATGGATGGCTTTCGACAGAGGCATATGGATACCGCAACTAAGAACAAGCTTACTGCAGCCATAGCCAAGTAATGTTCATTCTTTCTGGAGAGAAATAAGAGGTTGCATTGATAAGCCTCTGGTGAATAAATAGAAGAGCATCGTAGTCTGACTGCTTGTATGTTCAAAGGAAACTTAAGAAAGGAAAGTTTAAGCCATGGTTTAACTGCACTATTGGCTGAGTCCTAGTTTACAATGATGTGCACTTTGTAACTTTATTTTGGATCACCCTGTTTTGATCTCTTAGAAAGGGTTGTTGAAGGGGCTTTTTTGTAACCAAGTATTTATTTTTTGTCATCTGTTTATTGACAGTGTTAAAATGTGTGAGATTTGATTCATTCAAATGTGAATGACTGCTCAAAGTGAGAATGCTAGTGTGAACAAAAACACTACACCTTGTTGTTTTCAATAAAAAAACATTTGCACAAAGCAAGCCTATCCACTTTTCCATGTTGATAACAGTATTAAAATGTTAACTATGAGTTAACTATGACATTCATCAGATTAATTGCGATTAAATATTTTAATCGATTAACAGCACTAATATCTACTCATGACATGACTACAACAAAATTTCATCCTTTTATGGTTAGATTTACTGCAGGCAACTCAAAATATCTAATAATAATAATAATAATAATATTAGTTTTATAGCACATTTCTTAAAACAGTTACAAAGTCTTTTAAGGACACAAGAGACAGGGAGTCTTATACAGTAACAAGTAAAACTAGATAAATGGGATAGAATAATAAATACAACAGATAAACTAATATAATGTTTTGCAGGAGGTAAAATATCACACAAGCCACTTAAAAGCCAGTTTAAAGCAGTGCATTTTTTGCTGATGTTTCAAGGAAAATACAGAAGCTGTAACACAGAGTGTAAATGCCAATTGCAGGTCTGATAGCTTCGGAGCTATTCAGTTTAACATTACTCAAGTAATTAATTAACAATTTTGAACCATATTGTGGAAGCAATAGGAAGCCTATGAAGAACTGTTACAACTATGGTAACGTGCAGTGGTGCACATACACAGGTACACATGCACGAAAAAAATCTGAAATTAGTAAGATAATGCATGAGTGAGATTTTAGTATTGTGTCTTTGTCCAGCAACAGAAAGTTTGCCTCAGACTTCCCTGGATTGATTGAATTGTGTGCTGACTGACCTGTGTAGACAATAACGAATAAACTTAACAACACTGTCCACAGACAGGGCTGCTGTCAAGGATGGTATGTACAACGATATTTGACAAAAACTGAAAAAACACCCTCAATAACTGCAAAATCAGCGGATCAAAAGGTTCCCTACTATGAGACATTTAAATGACATTCCTTGTCAAAAATACCACCACGTTGAAGTATCATTTGAAACTGGGGAAGTTTCACAATAGCAGATTGTCTGCATGAAGGTATGAAACACTTAAAAATATCAAACACAAATCAAAATCAAACACAACTGGCCATGAGTAATAAGTGTGACCTGCAGCATGTCTGGGCAGACAACATTTGGAAAACCACATCCAATAGGTTTCAGGAGGAAAAGCCAACCACTGGAGAATGTGAAGATGAACTCATGGTGGCAAACGGACAGTTCACACTTTTGCGACCATTTGTAATGCTCATGCTGACAGGGACAAGACGAATTTACTAAGGCGTTAAATTGAAGAGTTTGAAATCAGATATGACTCCCTCAAATCATGACAATTTTTTAGTTTTTGATCCTTCAACTTGGCCTCAGGAAATCCAAAGGCCTCCAGCAACCACACCAACTTGATAGAGACTCCACTGTGAGAGAATGAATGCAAGAATGAATGCAAGCAGGAAAACACCTGACATCATCCTCTGTGTATGACTTGGTCCATATAGTAAATCCAGATTGTTCTTCAACATCAGCAACATGGTTAACTTGTCTCTTACACTGCCTTCAAGCTGTGCCACATGTGAGAGGAGATTCTCACACCTCAGCACAATTCAAACCAACAGATCTACAGATCCTGTAATGTCTGCTTGACATATAACTACGAAAAAGAATACTCATACTTCTGAACATTCAGTGGCCTTTAATGATCTGAAATGCCATTGTCAACAAAAATAATATTGTCATTGTCGTCCTTCCTTGTCTTTTCAGATCTGCAGTGATGCCTTCAAGGTACCATTGCAGTTGGAAATCCAATTCATTATAGATGTCATCTGTCACACACTCATTCCTCAGCCTGATGCACATTAACCTGTCAAAGATGACCACAGAGACATTTGACCCAAAGCCAGCTGTTGACCTGTGGATGGAGACAGTTCATTAGAGGTTCAACCAGGGACTGGGAGGTGCATCTTCATCATTTATCATGTAAGAAGCTGAAGCAGAGGACAGTGAGGGAGACACGGAGGAAGATTGCATTTATTAAGACGATGCTATGTATGGAGTGAGCTCCCAATAAGAGTACCCAGTGTTGGGAGTTACTATAATTGTACTACTTTTGGAGCTAACTACTATAAATGGACTCATTACTCATGAACAACTGCAGAGGATATCAAACAAACTCAGCCTGTTCTGTGAATTTCCCAGTTTATGATTTAACGACCTTTCGATGTCGCATGACAGTTCAAGCGAGAAGAGCTTGCTTTTCATCATAGCAATTATAATGTTTCTAATATAAAGTGAAGAAACATAAATTCATTACATAAAATTATTTGTTAACTATGTAGCAAAGCTCTGGTTTTCTTCTCCCAAAACCTGTCTTACCAAATACAAGTGTAACTTATGGGTAGGAGCACTAATCATTAATGCCTTCTAGTGGTTGGGAGTATTAATTAAGTCCTGTCACTGCAGTGATCATGTGAACAATGATACATAAAATTTGACAGTTGTCCTAATTACTTGTATGTACAGTAATTGATTGATTTGATTGTTGATTGTTTTCAGTAACTTCACAACGCTGTGAGGACCTGACTGAAAAAGTTAAATGCAACCCTGGAAGCGTGTCTTTTCTTGTGGCTTCAGTTAAAAGTTGAGTAGCTACATTTTGGGCAAATTGCAGATGATTTAGTGCTTTTTAACTGGGTGCTACAGTTGGTATGAGTCCAGAGAGGATGAAGTATAGACATGAATACATTTCTTCAGGTATACATCACACAGTAATGGTTCGATTTTGAGATGCTTCTGAACTGATAAAACCACACTGAAGAAGCTCTTGTATGTGTTTTTTAAAGGCAAGTTTTAAGAGGGGTCAAATATAATTATCATATAATTATCATGGTCTTATCCTCGCTAAAGCTGAAGCACAAAATGTGATAGTTGACAATGTATTTTAGGACCCTTAACAACAAGCAGGATATGAATACCAGCCTCTGGTTTTAAAGTACTATGTGTTGTATACCCACTTTTATGCAGTACATTTTTTTTTTCTTAGTTTAGCGAAAAATGCTGCCAGTGAATGGAATTGTGGCAACAATTTTATTTTGTCAAACATTTATTTGACAAAGCAAGTTAAATAATTTTTTAAGGATTCGCCATTATTCCTTTTTTGTCCCACATGCAGCCCTTTAACTATAAAGCCACGCTCTTGGGATGTGCAGTGTCGCATTGTCTTGCTCAAATAAGCAGGGCCGTTCCTGAAAAAGACGTTATCTGAATGGCAGCTTATGTTGCTCCAAAACCAATATGTAGCTTTCAGCATTAAAGGTCCAGTGTGTTAGATGTAAGGGCATATAGAGGGAAGGTTACAGATTGCAAATAACTGAGCAACCTTCACCTGATCTTTCCTTACAGTGGCCACAAAACACACTAAAAAAGGCATTTTCAGGACCCACTCCCTCTGTAGCTCTAAAGAGCTCATTCTAAGATAATGAAAACACATTATTTTCAGGTGATTATACAATAATGACAACACAACCATGAATATTATATTAAATTTCTACAATTAGAAATCTCCCTGAATCCTAAACACTAGGCTTCTAATGGTGCCTTCACAGATATGAAATTTATCCATTCCATGGGCACTAACACACCCCCACCATCACAGATGATGGTTTTTTAACTTTGCGCTGGTAGCAGTTTGGATGGTCTTTTCCCTTTAGCCCAGAGGACACAACATCCATGATTTCCGAAAACACTTTGAAATGTGGATTTGTCAGAACACAGCACACTTTTCCACTTTGCATCAGTCCTCAGATGAGCAAGAGAAATTGGTGCCATTTTTAGATGCTGTAGATACATAACTTTTGCTTTGTATGGTAGTCTTGTATTTGCACATGTAGAAATGAATAGCGTATACCAACAATGGTATTTTGTGAAGTGTTATCGAGTCTATGTAGTGATATCCTTTGTGTGTGTGTGTGTGTGTGTGTGTGTGTGTGTGTGTGTGTGTGCGTGTGTGTGTGTGTGTGTGTGTGTCACCATGGTTAAATGTGGTGCTGGAGACACCGACTGTAGTGGGATCAACCCATGCAAGCGGGTTTGAGTACTTTGCAACGTGTTTATATGTCTGTCTGTGGACACATTTTGTCATTGTGATTGTGTCACAGCTGTACAAGATGCTCTCATGAAACATCACATGGGTGTCGATGAGAACAAAATGAAGGTCAAATTCAAAGATAGGTGTCGTCTGAGCAAGGGCGCTGGAAGTACAAAGTACTTCCACCATCTATGAACTATACTATACATACTTAAAGTTACAAGGAGTATACAAAAAAACTTAACTAGTCAGTGGTGGAAATCAACATGAAAGCAGAGTTCAAAGATGGGTTTGGCCTGACTCATGAGTATTGAGTACTCATGTGTCAGAATGTCAACATGTTGACAGTCATTGCAGCTGGTGTGATCCCATTACAAGACGGTCTGTAGTTTGATAACATTATGGATTGTAGATGGTGAAACCTCTAAATTCTATGAAATTGTGTGTACAAAGTTCTTAAACTGTTGGTCTGTTTGCCCATGCAGTTTTTTACAAAGTGGTGAACCTCTCTCTATCTTTGCTTGTGAACGACTGAGCCTTCCAAGGAAGCTCCTTTCATACCCAATGATACTATCACCTGTTACCAACGAACCTGTTTACCTGTGGAACGTTCCAAACAGATGTTTTTGGTGCATTTCACAACTCTCCCAGTCGTTGCTCTTGTTGTTGCTCAATCTTGAACTCCTCCTCCTCCTCTGGTAGCTGGTTTCTGTCTGGGCTTGTGATTTCCCATCTTGTTGTCTGTATTTATTTTAATTTTCCTTAAACTTGAAAGTTTAAATTTTTGGCTGAATTGGACATCTCAAGACATATTTTATGGACAAATATTTCAAAGTTGCGGATGACCCTTGTGACCTCTGATATTGCACGGATACACTCTGGCCTAGTGACAGAAAAAGCCTGCTTTGGCCTACCAACAGAAAAAGCCTGCTGGCAGCTAAAGCTAACTAGCACCAAGATGCCTCCTTTCTCCACAGATGACCTCTACAAACTTCTGCAGCAGGTTGCAGTGTTGGAAACTAAAGTTCAGCGTCTGGAAATAAACGCAGAAGTGAACGGACTTTGTGGAAATGACAGCACTTTGCCACTGACTCAAAACAGCGGACTGGAGAATGCTAACATCCAGCTAATTAGCTCTGATACAGCTCCCTCGAAACTAAAGGGCTGTGTACTGGGTAATAAATCTGCCAGTATTAGTCCTCCCTGGAATGTTCTCGGGGCAAAGCCCAAGAGAAAATCAGCTGATATGGGGAGACGTCCAACAGGTAGAGCCCAGTGCCCAGAGATCTGTGATGCGACAGGCTGGCCTGCGTTATCATCCTACTCAACACCTATGCAGAGTAAGACACAGCCATGGATAAAAGCTAAAGGAAAGATGAGCAACAAAGCTCCCAAACCAGCTGTGCAGTTACAAAATCAGTTTGCTCCACTTACTCCCCGGATCGCCAACTGAAAACCTGGATAACTCCTCGGACTCACAGAGAAGGGTAAGGCCTGACAGGAAGTCAGTAGCCAGAAAGCTACAAGGAAGGCTGCTGACTGGTCCTGAGACTCTGGTTGTTGGTGATTCTGCTATTAAAGATGTGGGAAGAATGTACAGCAGAAACACAAAAGTGTGCTTTCCTGATGATACAGTCTCCAACATGACCGACTCTGAAATACCTTGTACTGCACACAGGGGCAAATGATATTGCGAAACGACAATCTGAAGTGCTCAAACGAGATTTAGGTAAACTGCTAAATGCAGTGAGCTCTCTGAATGCTGAAGTCTTCTTCAGTGGGCCTTCACCACCAGTCAGAGGAGGAGGAGAGAGATTCAGCAGATTGTTGGCAGTAAACAGATGGCTTTCAACTGCATGTGATGTCCACTCAGTGCATTTTATTGACAATCTCAACTTTTTCTGGGACGGCAGACATTTTTTCAAAGGAGACGGACTTTCCCTAAACAAGTCAGGAGTAAAACTTTTTGCCTCCAACCTATCTTTCTTCCTGTGTCACACTGTTCCCACTCCCAAGGACAAGAGACAAGAGGAATCCAAACAAAAGTAGCAAACACCAAAACATGAAGGAGAACCAACTCTCCCCCCGCCTGTATGCCCTAACCATGAGGGATGCCAGAGCAAAAAAGGGGATGCCTCATGTCCTCCACCAGGGGCCACTGCTCGTGAGGATTTACTGACTCCAACCACTAAAACTCCACCTAGGTCACCATCTCCAACCACTAAAACTCCACCTAGGTCACCATCTCCAACTGCCCAAACTCCATGTAGCTCATCATCTTCACTGGATATCCCATCACCCTCCTCCCCCCCTGCTGGAGTTTACTGACCAAATGAACAAATTTGTCAGCGCTGGCATCAGGCTTACTCCTCACCCATCTGGGATCCTCTCCCCCCAAATTCCACCCCGCCCCCTACATCCACCCTGTTCCCCTCTACTACCACAGCGTCGACGGGCACCACCTCCACCCCCTCCATGGCTTGATCTGAACCCACTCCCATCCTTTAATAAGAGCCTAGTACTGCCGCCTGTTTGTGTTGGTAACTGATGTGCTCTGGGTCCAGCTTTTAAGGCAAATGTTATGCCTGACTTTTCCATGGAAAAGCCAGGGCCCATTGTGCCGGAAGCTTCATTGATTCATGTCTCAATAGGTAGGAGGAGAAGATCGGTCCATCTCTCCAGAAACATCACATCATTGAATTCAACATGTATTCCACGTCAGCCACAGTATGTTCTAAAACATGGGGATGTTGGACTTTTTAGCACATTTAAGTTAGCTCTTTTAAATGTTAGGTCTTTGGCAGGCAAATTATTCTTAATCAATGACTTTATCATCAAGCACAAGCTTGATTTTAAGTTTTTAAATGAAACTTGGTTAGGACAAGATAACAGCGCAGCACTTCTCAATGAGTCGGCCCCTCCGAATTTCAGTTTCCATTTTGTTTAATGATAGCATTCAATTCAATAGAGTCTCTTATGGTCAGTTTGAATCTTTTGAATATGTTGCCATTCAATCAAAGTGGAACAGATGTAATCAAAAAGCGTTATATTAATGATAACACCTGTGCAGTCTTCACTCCGTCTTTTACACCATCACCAACACTGCCCTCAGCTTCAACTGATGACCTTGTAAATAGTTTCAGTTCCAAAGTTATGACTATTATTGACTCCATCACCCCAAATAAGACCAAAGATTTGTCAGGAAGGAAAAAGGTACCTTGGAGAAACACCACACTGGCCAAAGTCCAGAAAAGAGTCTGCAGACAGGCAGAGCGCAGGTGGCGAAAAACCAAACACCTATAACCATGAACCAAAGAAGGCAAGGCAAGCATTCTTCTCAGAGATTATCAACAGAAACTGTAATAATGCCCGGACTTTGTTTTCTGTTGTGGATTGACTGACAAAGCCCACAGCATCAGTCCCTCCTGAACTGCTATCCAACAAATCATGCAATGATTATGCAGCCTTTTTTACAGATAAAATTTCAAGGATAAGACAAACAGTGTGCAGCTCCAGCTCAGGCAAAATGATAAGTCCATCTGTGCCTTCTTGTTCTCCAGTTAATCTAGCACATTTCAACCTTCTAGATCATACAAGGCTGACAGAAACTGTATCACAGTTAAAATCCACAACATGCTGCCTTGATACTCTGCCAACAAACTTTTTTTAAAAATGTTTTTAATTGCATAGCTCCAGATGTGTTGCAGATAATAAATAGTTATCTTCAATCTAGTCAGTTTCCCCAGGCCTTGAGAACTGCAGTAATAAAACCTCTCCTAAAAAGGACTAATCTGGATGCTTCAGTAATAAGTAACTACAGGCCAATATCAAATCTTCCCTTTCTAGGAATAATTATTGAAAGGGTTGCAGAGCAATCTTTTTAATGCATTTCAGTCCAGATTTTGTCCACATCACAGCACTGAGACTGTACTTTTCAAAGTTTTAAATGACATACATCTGAATAATGATGCCTCCAAAACCTCAGTCTTAGTATTATTAGATCTCAGTGCTGCCTTTGATACGGTTGATCATGACATACTTCTTGACAGACTGGAAAAGTGGGTGGGACTTACTGGCACTATACTACACTGGTTCAAATCCTATTTACAAGATAGAGACTACTTTGTGTCAATTGGTGAGCATGTGTCTGAACGAAAAAAGATGATGCGTGGGGTGCCACAAGGGTCCATTCTCGGACCACTTCTTTTCAATATCTACATATTGCCCCTAGCTCAGATTATGGAGCATGATAATATTTCTTATCATACTTACACAGATGATACACAACTTTATATTTCTGTATCGTCACATGACTACAGCCCCAAAAATGAAAGGTCAAAGATCAGTGCTCACCTTAACTCCATGTCACTGACAACAACACATAAAGCCAGAAATCTTGGTGTAATTATTGAGTCTGACCTGAATTTTAACAACCATTTAAAGCTGATTTCCAAATTAGCCTACTACCACCTGAAAAATATAACTAGAATTAAGGGATGTTTGTCCAAAGAAGACATGGAAAAACTTGTTCATGCATTCATTTTCAGTAGGTTGGACTGTTGCAATGGAGTCTTTACTGGCCTAAACAAATAAACAATTAGGCAACTACAGCTGATTCAAAATGCTGCTGCACGAGTCCTTACAAACACCAGAAAAATGGACCATATCACACCAGTCCTCAGATCACTACATTGGCTACATTGTGAGTCAAAGAATAGACTTTAAAATCTAACTGTTGGTCTACAAAGCATTACATGGTCTAGGACCAAAATATATTCTAGATTTATTAACTCCATATGAAGCATCCAGACCTCTCAGGTCATCAGGGACAGGACTATTGTGTGTTCCCAGAATGAGAACCAAACAAAGTGAAGCAGTTATTATGCTGCTTCACTTTGTTTGCTCCTCACCTGTGGAACATTCTCCCTGCACACCTGAGGGCTGCACCAACTGTCAGCTCATTTAAATCAGGGTTGAAAACATTATTATTTGGTACAGCTTTAACTTAAAGTAAATATATTTACTCAATGGTTTTAATCATTCTAAATGCTAAATTCCTTTAATTGTATTTTATTTTTATTTTTCTATTCTCTCCTAATCCCTTTCTTTCTTTCTTTCTTTCTTTCTTTCTTTCTTTCTTTCTTTCTTTCTTTCTTTGAAATGTATGATTCTAATGTATTTTTATGCTTCTGTAAGGCTCTTTGAATTGCCTAGTGTATGAATTGTGCTATACTTTCACACTGATCTCTCTCTCATTATACTACATTGTTCACATTGTTCATTGTTCACATTGTTATGTATGTTATATATAACATTTACACACACAAATTGCCTAAATACATACACAGACATGCATGCATGGGTACACCTACAATAATCTGCTCATGCACATAAAAAAAGTAAAGCAAAAGAGTCTGAGGTGTCCATACTTTTAGCCTTGTATGAGCCAAGATTCAAAAACACCAGACAGTGTCTTTCATCGGAGCCTCCCTGCCACCTAAATGCCCACACCTTTCAAACTCCACACCCCTAGTTTGTAACTCAGGTTTTCCAGCCCCGTCTCATTCTCATCTCATCTCATCTCATCTCATCTCATGCATTACATTGGAGTTTGTTGAAAGCCTGGTGGAACTCATACAAATGCTAAAAGGTCTATATAAGATGGATAAAGGAAAGAGTTGGGGTTTCAGTTATAAATTTGTTGTCTCAAACATAAACTGGGATAACTCTGAAGACATCAACATATATGCATGCACACATGCATGCACACAATCTGCCAGTTTCATAGGTTGCAAAGTAATTGACAGTCCTGCAAGGCAAACATTGATCCAAAACAACAGGCATCACAAAACTTTTTTTTTTTTTTTTACTTAGTTTCACCTCTGTGTGCACAGTAAACTGCTAAAACAGTCTGCTTTTGCTTTACCCAGCACACCACCATTCACCTATAACCCTAAACCTAACCAAGTTGTTTTTGCACCTAAACCTACAGATGTATTTTCCAACGGTTTGGAAGAAACAAATTATTTCATTCTGTCTATAGGGGTGTCAGATCAAAGAATGATCTTTTATGTTGTTCTGGAGGGTATGGACAAACTGCTTATTTTGTTGTGTAATTTGGAGGACTTGTAATTTGTCAAAAATACAACAACACACTATTTAACTGAAGTTAGTCAAAAACATGAACAGGAACTTTAACCACTGCATAATATCATTCTGCTTGTTTGTTCATCTCCTCATCACTACTGGTCAAATACCACAGTACTTGGACCCAACATGAAGCATATGGGACAGCAAATGTAAGAATCTCCCTTGTGTTATGTTAGAATAGGAGCAGAGACACCTTTATCTATGAAAATGTCTCAGATGATTACTTGAGAAGAATCATGAGGAAGCCAGAATTTAACGAGCAGACGGTAGTCCTTCAGACCTGGAACAAGTACCCTCTGTGGTGCTTGTGTTTAATGGCCCCAGAGAGGATATTGCCCCCTACCTCTGTGAGAGGAGCTCTCCTGAGTCAAGTGACTTTGATGGGCTGCCCCCTGAGCCCGGTGCTTCTCTGGCATGGGAATGGAAGGCCGAGGCCCTTGTGAGGTGAGGAGAGGGATTTGTGTGCGGCCTATTGTTCCCAGGCTCCCTTCCGGTGCACCAAAGACCCTGAGCCTCCCAATGTGCAACACACAGAACAATACAGCACAGTTACCCCAGTCTGTCTGGGACAAAGGAAATGTTCTGCAGTCCCCTCCAATCTGTTGATATTGTCTACCTGATGTTTTAATCACTCATGATAAACTGGGAAACACCTTTATTCCCAACAGACTTGTATTTCATGAAGAAAGTGAGACTGAGTGCTCTAGGAGTCACTCAGTGTTGTCAGGCTCACACTGCAATGGTCAAAAAAGCCAAAAAAAATGTCCTCCCATGATGCCTAATTTAACAGGACACAGAAATGTTATTCAATGAAATATATGCTTAATATGTTGCTTGAGAAATGAGGAAGCTTCTGAATTTAATACGTACCATTAATGGCTGCAGTGGTTTTTAGTCTCAATCAAAGGTGTTAATTTGGCATTTTTGTTACAGAAAGTTTAGATAATTGATGTGGAATAACCAAAGGATCAACTACAAGTTAAACTCTCCCTAAACTGAGACTTCGATAATTCTGTTTTTACTTTGATGTAACACAAAAAAACATCAGCCTTTATCTGTGCGCCTTTTGAATGTGCTGCAGAAATCTCACTCAGTAAACATGTGCATCATTATCCATTCATCAAGATGTATTGTTTGTTTACTGTGGCCCCATTTTCAGAGAGCCCAAAAGCAGGCCGGTGGAGTGGGAATCCCTGAACAAAGGCCTTTCTCCCCCACCCGCCTGGGCCTCAGAAATGCTCACCACTCAGCCGGCACAGAGCCTTTCACTGGGCTTTTGGCCGTCCATGACTGACAGTTGAATCACCGAGAACTTTTCCCAAGTACAGGAGCTGGGTGACTACACTGTAAAAATATTGTTGCAAAACTCAAATATGTCGATTGTTCAGAAGCCTGTTACAAAGCTAATAATTAAAGTTTTGCATCCACTGATGTGTTTGAGAGACAAAAAAACAAGTTGTTGTCTCAATGGACGACCTTTCTAATCCACTAAGAATTCTGCTTATATACCACTTATTTGTCTTCATCATTACATTGTGCTTACAAATGGAATTGCTGCCTGGCTCACGGGCAGAGTCAATATTTGCTTGACTGATGGAAACACTGTATTTTAGAGTTGTAGGGAGGAGGTCGGGCTGGATTGTGGAGATACTAAATGCATTACTGTGACACCAGAATCCAGGGTTCGTGTCCAGAATGTGGTTAGGTTTAGGCAACAGAAGCACTTTAGTTATGGTTAGAGAAAGCTGCCATGGCTTTCTGTATTAAAATAGACCATGATGTTTGCCTAACGTTAATGTAAAAGTGCAGTCAGTACCTACACATAACCATGAAAAAATATAACGCTGTAGTCACTATGAATGGATAGTGTATTACATACATTCTGTCGCTAATTAGTTATATATAAACATAATTAGGCGGGCATGATAAGTCACAGGTGGATTTTTAAAAAAAAAATGATTTTTTTTTTTAACCTAAAAACGGAGAAAGCAATTTACAAAATATGCAACAATGTTGTGGGTCCATTAAAAAGATCAGTTAAACAGAACTAAACCTTCGGTATATTGAATCTTCAAAACTGAATATAACTGAACAGACTGAACTCAACAAAGATAACACTGACCTGACAAACTGAACATAAAGAGGAACCAAAAAACAAAATGGGTAACATACAAACACTAACTACACCACATGATGTTTTGGGCTCTTGGTCCGGTCTAATTGGTGAGTATCCACTTCCTGTATTTAACAGCTCTGCTTAGGGGATGCATCATTTGCTCTGGGCTGATAAGATGTTTCTCCAGCACTGTGCACACAAGCTTCACAGGACAAGAAGCATAAAAGGTATATTTTACAGGATTTTCTGTTAAAACAATGTAGAGATCCAAAACAGCAACAAAAATAATCCCGGTCAATCATCACTTAGGACAGACGAGAATTATGTGTGCATGCAGAGATGCTGCCCTCTGCCTGTATTTTCTTATTTTGATGTGGATGGGACATTTCAGAGTTGCAACCTTTGGTCAGTGGGTGTGAAGCCTCAGTCAATAACAGTGCACAGATGAGGTCATGACTTTATAACAAGATACAAACCAGGCTGACACTGATCTGTCTCTGATGCTAGGGAAGCTCTACTAAATTCTCTTGTCTGAATACAAAAACAATAGCTAATGTTGCTGTTGCTTGTTGACTGCTGTCAAACAGTTTCCGTAAATTGTAAACAAGAAATCAACAGTGCAAGAGTGTAGAGTGCAAAGAGTGCTGGAATAAATATTGAATGGTTAATGTATTTAAACAGTACATGTGTTCTTTTCTGTTTGGGGTTTGGTTGATTTTTTTTCTGTTTTCCGCAGGGGAGGTGTGGCCGGGCTGAGCAGAGGGCAGACGGCGCACCTGATGCTCATACTGTAAGTTAATTCTCCCTGCATTTAAGCAGCGTGGTGGCTCTGCCTCGCTGCTAGATTGTTTTGAGCCTATGCGTAAAACTTTCCAGCCTGTGCCTTGTCTCATGATATACCTAGCCTTGTTAATTACCTCTGTTGAACAAGTCTTTTTTTGTTTAACTTAGTGTTTCCTAGTTTTCTCTCGTGTTTTTGTTCTTTGATATATTTATATCGTGCGTCTTGTTCGTACCCGCTCACCACGGTGTAGACGACTCTTTTGTGTTTTTGGCTGGTTTTGCATTCTGAGTTTTGTTTTTGTGTTGTACTGTACCCGTAGATCGGTAAATAAACCGTTGTTTTTTTGTAACGGCTCTTTGCGTTTTCTGTGTTTTTTGTCTGCTCTGGGGATCCTACAAAAACACCCCGATCTTTAAAAAAAATCGTAACATACATGAAGCAGGTGCGTATGTACAATATAAACACATATACATGTCTATATACAGTGTGTACAGTGATGATAATGATGATTAGGATGATATGTACACTTACTCAATCACTACATACATAATTAAAGAATTATACTTCTTTTATTCCATTTTTTTTTCTGCTAACAGCTCTCCTACCACCATCAGGCCAGACTTTCCCCCTAACCTCCACTTTGTTCCGGACACTTGTTTCTAAGAGGAACCAACTAACACAACAACTAAGAGATCCTCTCTTTCATCTTTTTATGGAACAACATCACTGCTAGCTCATTCGATTAGAGGTTGATTACTAAACGTAACACACATACAGTGGCTGATGAGTGAATGTGACTAAAGTTTTACAGTGTATGGATGAGTGCTGTTGTATGGAAGGCCAGGCCCAGCTGCATTGCTGGGAGGTCTGCCTATTGTCTGGGCCACATAAAGGAAGGACAAGCCGGGGACAAGGCAGTCCAACAAGCTGCTGCGGAGCACACACACACTCATAGACCATGATGCATCAAGAGACTTGGCGTGACGCTCTTCACGTAAATGAGACAAAGACACACACACAGAGACACAGTCTCAAGATGTGCAATCAAACGAGCACAACTGTTAACACCTGACTTAGTATTTCTCAAACATATACACAATATCATTGATAACTCTGGGGATTAATAATCTTACATTTATATGGAATTCCATGCATTTTTTTCTATCACTATCTGTCAAACAACAGTGACACATCACTTTGCAGGTACAATAACTGTTTTGAACATTGTGCAGTTAAAGGAAGGCTATGACACACAGGTTCATTATCATCTGTTGGGTTTTGTGTTGATGTCGGAGTGAAAGAAAACTGTCAATAATCTATTGAGCATCCTTGTCGGTCCCAAACAAATGACAAGAGAGCCTGTCAAAGCACAACAATAATGAAATGAAACCTCTTTTTCTGCACTATGCTATATGGATGGACAAAGTGTGGATATGCTTGGTTCTTGTCAAGCCCTTTGAAAGGCCTCACTAAATTGCATACATTAACTCAATACATCTTGCATTCAAGGGGGGATGAAGACTGAGAAAAGGATGTCAACATGAAATGTGGCATGCTCCAGAGACCCAGCAGATGTCAAAACTAGATGTAGTTTTTAACTTAACCTGTTATTTGTGCTTCACATTATTGAGTTTGCACATAAGGTTAAGTTTGACAATATTCTATATTTTGGGTGTATTACTATCAACATATGCCATGAAATGACAAAAACCAACAATGACTATATCTCCAAATCCATGGTTTGATTTGACTTTCAGTTTTGAGGACAAGATTTGATTTGATTTTCTTAAATATTTTTTTCAGCACTGATAGCCATGCCATTGAAAGACTATCAAGAATTGATTTGTAAAGATCAACAGGTATGGCTTGTCACCACCCAGAGTCTGGTTCTGCCTGAGGTTTCTGCTTGTTAAAAGGAAGTTTTTCCTTGCCGCTGTCGCCAAGTGCTTGCTCATGAGGGAATTGTTGGGTCTCTGTAGATAAAATAGCTCGGCCTGTACCAGCTCTATATGGAAGTGTCCTGAGACAACTTTTGTTGTGATTTGGTGCTATACAAATATAATTGAATTGAATTGAATTGAATTGAATTGAATTGAATTGAATTGAAT
This sequence comes from Chaetodon trifascialis, assembly GCF_039877785.1. NCBI lineage: Eukaryota > Metazoa > Chordata > Actinopteri > Chaetodontiformes > Chaetodontidae > Chaetodon > Chaetodon trifascialis. The sequence goes on along the minus strand of NC_092061.1, from coordinate 27,831,316 downwards.
TGAATTGAACTTCAATTCACATTCACAGTTACATCTTCAAATTCTTCTTTAAAAGATGACTACATGGTATCAAGTGTGATACACAAGGCACATTTTTTTCAAATGTACGTTGTACCACACTAAGGCCATATGGTAAAATCCAAGTAGTAACTATGACTTATTTCAAATAAAGTGCCAAGCACAAAAACAAAAAGAAGAGTCACTACATTGGAGCCACTTGGATTTAATGCAATATATTGATTCAGAACAAGAGATACATGGATAGTCTTCAGATTTGCCTGTTAAACAAAGTTGTGCTATATCCTGTTCCTATATGTCAACACATTTTACAATTATGATAATGACACCATTTGCCCATTTCAAGGTCAAATCTAATGTTTTTCCTTTCTTTCACTTTTCTCAGGTAGGTAAACAGTTAAGTATATTGTCATTTCTCCTTTTTTTCTTTTCTTTAACATACAAAATCAAATGTGACAGGTAAGCATTTATGATAATGGTATATTAACCATATACTTAAATTATCAAAATTAAATGTACTGGAACTAAACAAGAATGTTGTATAAAACATGAGTATAAATCAAACAAATAAATCAAAGCTATGCTCCCAAAACACTCAAATTCAGTCAGCATGTTAACAGCCTACAACAAACAAAAACTTAATGGAGATATTCCAAATTATTGAGCATAAACACTCATTTTGCTTAAACATAATACTTCCTCTCCGACACATTCATTGAGAATGGGGCATGGGCCAAACGTTGCCCGTTCTATTCTCTTCGCAGTGATTATGAAGTTTTGCAGTGCCTCCTCTAGGTGTCTTCTAAGGCTGTGTTCCCACCAAACGCGATAAAACAAGATCGCGCTGCAAGATTACATACAAAGTCAATGCAAAGACGCGATTTGAAGCGTCATTTTGCCGGGCGACACGATGGACGCGATTGCACGGCGCGATGGACGCGTTGGCCGCAAAAAATCGCTCTCATCGCGTCGCCCCATCGCGTCATCGCTTCATCGCTTCATCGCTCGATTTGAAATAATTGAACTTTTGTGGCAGATTTGCGTGAAGACGCGCCGCGACAGCCCATCAGCGTTGAGATCGTCATCGACGTGCTGACGTACGGACGTCCTTGCTTTACTAGCATACTTGTCTGGTTCATTCAACAATAGCTGCACTACTTTGTGCAGTACAGGTACAGTGCAGCGATGGTGGTTATTTCAGCCATGAGCCGTTTCTCAATACCAAGTACGCCAAGTTCGGACTTACGAACTTTGCAGTTCGGACTGAGCAAGTTCGATTTGGGAGTACAGTCTCTCCAGGACGGGAGAGCGCAGGACTGTCATTGCATGCAATTGGGACAGCAGCGTACTTGACGTCACCACCTCAGCTCGTCCGTTAGCAGGACGACACATCTCCGAAAACTTTGGAGCAAATTTTAAACTACGCGCTATTGTGATGAATCGACCACAGATTTTAAGTTTTAACATCCACTTTCTCGCATAAAATATCTTAAAACCACATTCCGGTCGACGAGAGAAAGAAATGTTGCTGTTGGACGGGCTCGACATGCGACGCGATGCCGCGTCAAGGGGTTTTTGTACCAGCATCAAAACTGGAGAGTCTGGCGCGACGCGATTTCATTTGAGGCGCGATTAAATAATTTTCATCGCGTTTGGTGGGAACGCAGGGTAACAAGGGCACGATCAGCAGGATACAACACACTAAACCTTCTCACTTTTTCACGTCTTTTACTTGTCTCTGTTGACTTATCTCTTGTACTCTTTGATATTATTGCTGCATTTCTGATTTCTATTTCTCCATATCGTTAGCCTAATAGCATAATTGCCTAAGTCATATTTTAAGGTTTTCGGGCGATAAGGCAGGATGAAGCAGCAGTGTCAGGAGAGTAGAGTTAGGCAGATATCTCAATTTGGCCAAAAAATGACTTAGGCAATTATGCTATGAGGCTAACGATATATGTTCCATGGTCTGTTTCTCAGTGGTGAGAAGACACTGGAGATCAATAACCTTGGGGACTTTCTAAATAGGAGGTAAAAAGGGGAGAAACCTGTTATCCCGCATCATGCAGTTATATCCATAGATCATCTTGTTCAAGGGTTCTTTCGATTTTGTCTTCTGCTCATCTGTAAGTATCTTTGGCATTTATAGCAAAGTTTGGTTGAAACCTTTGATCTGCCCATTTTCTTGCAAGTGATAAAATGTTCACGATCCTGGTACACCACAGTTCTTTTTCAGTCAGGTGAAGAGCTGACTCACATTTGGTGCGATGATCCTGATATATCGGTTGTAGAAGTCCAAATTTCATGCCAGCTGGTTTGGCAGACTTTTAGGTGGTGATGTAGGCCTGTGCAAAACAAGTGAAGTGAACAACAATTACCAATATATACTCATATCTACCTATGCCTCTACCTTTGTCCAAGTGGAGAAAATCTCATGATTGTGATTGTAATTGTAAATTGCAATTCCATACTTCCTCTACTTCTTCCGCTGAAGCACTTTTCTGACATTGTTTAGATGACCCTCAAATGACTGACTGTACAGTAGTGTATCATCCAATTAGGGAATGTAGATGTCTTACACTTCTTCCCCAGACTCCTCCATATAGCATTGAAAGGCTGCAGGTGTGTTCATTAGCATTTGTACAGGTCCCATGGAGTCCCAAATGCAGTCAAAGGCATGTTGTCTTCATCCATAAAGCCCTGATGGGAGGCCTTTCCTTGGTCTAACAATGAAACCCATGAGTTGCCACCAAAACTGTCAACGATGTCCTAGACCCAAGGAATCAGTTGGACTTTTTTTGTTAAGTTCTTGAAATCTCTGCATAGACGTAGGCTGCCATCCCTTCTCTTTACACATCCAATCGGTGAGGCATAAGATGGGTGATAGGGTTTGGGTTTTTCTAAAATGGTAGCTGGTAGCCTGAACTTGCTGTAAGGTACCCACAACAGATCTTTCTGACTATATGATATCATGATCGGATTTTGTACTCCAAGAAAAATGTAAGATGAAACACCACTTCTGAGCTTTACCAAAATCTCTGTCAGGGTCTAGCAGGATTCCTCCCTTACTCCTAGTGTTTCTGCCGCTTTTCCCTCCCAGTGTGTCTCGTTTGTCACGTTTGTCTCTCTCAATGTGTTTGTGTCTGCCTGTTTCAATCAGGGTGCCAAATCAACTACACCCTAAGCCTACAGTGCATAAACCCTGGTCTTTCACTCTTCACCAGATCATTCTGTATGTCACAGTGGTACTACATTCATTCAACCCTCCCAGTTCTCTCCAGTTTTTTAATGTTGTCTTTGAACCTGGCTAATCCCACTTTACCTGTGCTTCGGGTCCATTGTCTCCTACTGTCCTGGTTTGCCTGCTACGCCCTGATCCTTATTCGTCTCAAGCGTTCTTCCTGAAGATTCCAGCCACTGCCTGCCCTGCTTTGCTGGTTGCCTCTGATCAACGATTCACAATCCGACCTTCTCCTCTCCACTGCTCCGGATTTCTACCACTGACAAACTTTAGAAACAAATTGCCTTTGTCTGAAGTTTTACATGGTCTCTGAGTCTGAGTTCTATTTTTGGGTCCCTGGTTATTACCTTAAACAGTTTCACAAAACTCAAAGTCTTCAGCCCACTGAGGATTTAGGTCAGGCTCAAACAGACGTGCATTGTCTTTTTTCAGCGGCCATGTTCAAGCAATCTGAACAGAGGTGTGTTTGGTTACAATGACTTTAACTTTTGTTGTTTTACATGACCATGTCACCAGACCAACAAAGGCTTCTTTTTGGACTTTTCTTTTTCAGGGAGAGCCACTCTTACTATCTCATGTAGCATCCAGTTGTTCTGTATTTCTGGCTTTTACTATTTTCTCAATGACAAAGCCTAGGATGGACTGTGAAAGACTTCCACCTTTCATCACTAGCATGGGGACAATGTGTTCTTTGCTACTTCTGTAACTTATCCAAAAGTGAACTCAAGGAAAACCTTATAAGGCACACTCTGTCCATGAACAGCTGTGATATTCAAATCGTTGAGTACTAGTGCAGCGGATAATTGCATATTTCACAGAATCGTTCAAATAGTGATACAAGCATGAAATTTGGTACATGTACTCTTCAAGGTCTACTCTTTTCAAAAATAATGCTGGCCATGCAAAAATCCAAGATGGCGGTCATTTTTCACGATGGCTGCCTTGCCTGACCACATTTTGCTTTATTTCTTTTTTTTTTTTCATTGTTCCCTAATTTTTTTTTTTTTTAAGATAAAAATGTTTCTTGATAATTAGCTTCATGAGTTTTGCTTTAATTATTGTCATAACATACAATTTGATTACAAACATGGCATCCAAGATGGCCACCATTAATTTAAAATACTCATACCTAGGCAACTACTGAACATATATACATGATTTTTGGTGTGCACATACATTTTTTGGGCCATAGAATCCAATGGAGCCATTTTCACATTTGCAAGTACAGAATTAAGGCTGAGCTTACAAATGCAATAGAGGGAATGTCAGCACAAAACCAGGGCACACTGGTGACATCGCTGCTGTGTAACTCAGCATGGGGTTCAATGTCAGTGTCTAACACTACACAAATACTGTAGTATTAGACTAGCATTTGTAGTATAGTTTAGTTTAGTGTCCCAAATGCTGTCTAACAGTCCCATATCATTTAGCTAGTAAACAGTAGTTGGTAGTGTTACGGCTGTCACCATTCTTGGGGGTGTTTGTGTGTGTATGTGAATGGAAACAGGACTACTCCTCCGGAAGAGCACTGCCATTGGGGAGGTGCCAGCCAGTGTCCAATCCCCTGCAAGCAGTTATCTCCTGCCAGCTACAAGAGACGTCTCAGCCTGGCAGTCTGCGGTTGGCATCTTGGTGACCAGTCCTCAGCACAGGAGAGATCCAAATTGTTTTGCGAGAGATTTGTCAGAGTTCAACTCTTTGTATTGTTTTGGCAACCAGACTCGAAAGTGAACTAGGTTTAGAGGAGGGGGGACTGATTTGTACACACACTTTATTGTTTGTTAGCTTCACTAGGATTAGGGGTGTTATTTCATTTTGTATTTTGGTTCTCATTTTTCATCGGAACTGTAGGCTGCATTTAGGAGGGTTTTATTTCCATTTTTGTTTTGAGTGTGGTTTTGGCAAGCTCTTCCTTTTGACGAATTCTCTTTTGGTTGGCATTACTTAAGCTCTTCCTTTTAAAGAGTTCTCTTTTAGTTATAATTAGTTAAGCTCTCATTTTTGGGGAGTTCTCTTTTGGTTTTGATTATTTCAGTAATTTGAAAAGCACCCAAATTGCTCTTTTCGTTGTCTTGGTCTTTTGCCTTTTGTGTATTAAAACAATTTAAAGCACTTTAATTTAAATGAATAACTTCTTTTCAACCACTTCCACCGGTTGTTTTTTGTTACTTCCCTACCCCTAGTGAGCTGGGTCGTAACAGGTAGTTATTAGATAAGGTTAGATAGCTGAATTGACAGCGCGTGCCAGCACGGGAGAGCCGAGCCAATGGTAAGGGGGCTCTACATGACTTGCTCATGTAGTTATCCAGATGGTGTACAGATCACATGGGACTTAAAAGGCACTGGATGAATGATGGGGCTAGATGTAGGACACCCGAACCTAGTTGTATCCCATACAGGAATGTGTGTGTAATTTGGTTAAGGTGGTAAAAGGATAGCCCCTCAGCCTTAATCAGAAGTCAACATGGCAGATTCAAAGTCCATGTTTCCCAAAATTAAAACTGACTGGTCAAATTGTTGTCTTTGCCAGAAAGACAAAAGAGGTGAATATGTGATATCACCTCCAACACATTATACCATTGAACATGACGGTTATGCCATGCTGGCTACTAATATACCAATGTTTCAAGAAATCCAGGAAATGCCACTGATCCAGGATCCAGCAAGGCTGGATGAGGGTGATGGTATAGATGCCACTTTGAGAAGAAACCAGGCAAAATAACATGTCAGCTGCTGGTTGTTGTTTAACAACACCAAGTTCGATTGGGCTAGGAAACGCTGATCTGATGGTCAAATCACTGTACCTGAGGATGTTAAAGCAAAGCAGCGACGCACTAGCCATGATGACCAAACTTGCATTTTCTGCAAGAAAGTAGCGCCTGCATCTGATCTCAGGCGAGTCATGAATATGAACTTAAAGAAGAGGCTACAAGAGTGTGTAGAGATACTTAATGATGGCAAACTTCTTGCTAAATTGAGTGGTGGAGATGCTATTGCACAGGAGCTAAAGTACCAAAGTGTCTCCTTGTTGCCCTCTATAACAGGGAAAGGTCCCACCAAAGAAACATTGAGAAAAGCTCAAGTGCTGCTTAGCTTAGGTACAACCACTTTTAATCTTGCACAGATGAGCCACCTGTACCAACAGCGCCTGGAGCAGCTTGGTATTAATTTGCCAAAAGTCAACTCCAACAGGTTAAAAGAAAAATTGCTTGGAGAAATTCCAGAGCTTGAGGCTTACAGAAAGGAAAGAGATATGATTCTTGCTTTCACAGTGATGTAGGTACAGCATTTTTTTGCAGTTTTCTGATTTTTCAGAAGTGCTTCTTATTGCCTAAGCTGAACCTACATTGAGGAAGAACTATTGGACCATCTTGCAAGTTTTGATGGCACATTTCCAGAGGGTTGTGTAATGGGAATTCTTATTATTCATCTTATCTTTTACTCAATCATAATTATTCACTGTCTTAAAGCCAAATGAGTAACCATGTCATATGATTAGGTGTGTGTGTGTGTGTGTGTGTGTGTGTGTGTGTGTGTGTGTGTGTGTGTGTGTGTGTGTGTCATAACCTGCTGACCATGACCATGAGTTGAACTGCTACTCTCGATGCAAAGAGGGGGCAGCAATGCATAGGCACTCCAAAGTCAGAGAAATGCCATTCCCAGTCTTCATGGGACTCTCTGTCTATGCTAAAACCAGGAAGAGAAACCTCGTAGAAATGCTTCATGAACGTGGCCTCAGCATCTCCTATGATAGTGTGCTGGAGGTTTCAGCACAATTAGGAGATGCCACCATCAGCAAGTATGTGGGGAAGGGTGTGGTCTGTCCACCAGAGCTACGTAAAAGGTTGTTCACCAGTATCTCTGTGCTTCAGCATCCCACCAAGGAAAATGGTGGTCAGGAGCGACATCAACTCCAGACTCAACACCTGAGAGAGTCAAGTCATGTCCAGAATTTCCTGATACATTCACAAATATCTCTCCAGCTTCTTTTAAAACAAAGAATCCCCTGCCATTACAGTGGGGCTGTGTGACATGTCGGCCATCTTGGAAAATGTTTGCCATCTTGGATTTTTGCATGACCAGCATTTTTTTAAATTTTAAAGTAGGCTTTGAAGAGTACAGGTACCAAATTTCATGCTTGTATCACCATTTGAACGATTATTTCATCTGCTTCACTATACATCAAGTAACTCACTCAGAGACAGCTCTTAACTCCTCAGATCACAAACATCTCCTTTTTCACTTTTCATTAACAATACAGAGATGGGAAACTGTATCCTATAATGCTCAAGCCCTCTGACACTACCAGAGCAAGAAGACAAGAATCCTCTGTCTTGGTGCAGGAGGCATTTGCCCTTGGGTCAAAGTGGTGATTTAACTGTGGATTAGAATGCTGGTTGCATCATTTTCTATGCTTTGGCAAATGTTCAGGTTTTAGAACAGAGTCTTTTTTACAGGATGTGATTCTCTGTTGATATTGAGCTGTATACCTCACAAACTTCAATCAAAGCATCTCTTCTCTCTCTCTCTCTCAATCTCTCTCTCTCTCCCTCTCTCTCTCTCTCTCTCTCTCAATGTGCACAGGACACCACTGACTTTGAGTTTCAAGTCATCAAGCTTTAAAGAATCCATGTCAATCTCTGACTCCTGGACAATATAATGTGATGCAGAGCTTTCTCTTTGCAGAATAGGCAATAGGCTCTCCTGACACAAGTGGTTGACTTCATCTCTCTACGCAGTTGTTGAACTACCTCATGCTATAGTTCACCTTGTCTGTAGATGTCTACACTCAGGATCTGGGCTGTGTATCTGGGACAGCTGGTCCTCTACACATTCATCCCAATGGTGCCTTCAAGATGTTATCCCCTCTCACCCAACCGGTCGAGGCAGATGGCCGCCCACCCAGAGTCTGGTTCTGCTCAAGGTTTCTGCCTGTTAAAAGGAAGTTTTTCCTCGCCACTGTCGCCAAGTGCTTGCTCATGGGGGAATTGTTGGTTTCTTTGTAGATAAAAGAGCTTGGTCTGTACCAGCTCTATATGGAAAGTGTCCTGAGACAACTTCTGTTGTGATTTGGCGCTATACAAATAAAATTGAATTGAATTGAAATTGAATTGAAGATATAACACATAAATATACATTAAAAATGTTCTTATGTAAATAAACAGGTAACTATATTGTCGCTTCCCAGTTTTTCCTAAACATATAAAATAAAATAGACATGGCAATCTAAAACTTTCTACATGTATCTAACCAAATGGGAGGAGGCTTACCAGTACTTAATGAAGAGCAACATCAGTCAAAGTCATGCTTTTTGTGAAATATATGTGATCCGTGTGACGAAACTTTGACCAATCTGCAAAGCATAAGCGCGCCCAAGAGGCGCAGAAACATGCTTCACCAATAACTGCATTTATTCTCTCCCCCTGATGTGACTGATGGCATGTGCATCAACACAATGTTATCTGTGGGGCACATGTGACCCAACAGTCGGAAAAAAATGCAGAGTATAAAAGAAAGACACAAGAAGAGAGAATGCAAAGGTGGAATTTAAAGGCATTTAAAGGAGAAAAGCCTTTCAGGAAAGTGCAGCCAAATGCTGCAAAATGACAGATATGTACACAAACAAGGGAAACAGTTCATGTCATAAAACTAACAGACATGCAGGCAAGGCCATCCTTTGCACATCAAAATATCATACCTACCTTCCCTAAGTTGGAATTTATAAATATCATCAAACACTAATAGAGAAGACTAGAATTACTGCCTTCTGGTTGTTTACCTCCGACAACCAGTGAAGTTACATTTACATCTATGTCTGTGCACTTCATCATTTTAACCTATGAGCCATTTGTGCAAAATTCTATCATAATTAGCCTATGAATTCTTGAGTTATAGTCAAAAATGGGTTGTGCGATCACAATTTCTGTAACTTCTGACCTTTTACCACCAAATTCTAAATAGTTCATTCTTGAATTCTTATTTAACGTTTGTTCCAAATTTGAAGAAATTCCGCCAAGGTGTTCCTGAGGTATGTGTTCATGAGAATGGGACAACGGTCAGACAACCCGAAAACACAACTATAGAACAATAATATGATTTGAGAGCTAAAATTAGTGACTTGGGATCGTAATAGTAATTTGAGAGTTAAAAGTAGTAATTAGAGATCCTACAATGAATAATTACTACATATTTGCTAGTGTGTTTGTTATTATTCCCAAAACGGTGATGCTCTGCTATTTTATATTAATTTACTTTTTATTAGTCATTTCATTCTATTTGCAAATAAAGTAATAAAAACCTATTTGGAGATAACAATCTATATAACCAGTTAACAGTTATACATAAAATATGGAACTGTGTTTCCTTATTTTTACAACTTACATCCAATTTTCAACCTTTTTATATAACAAGAGTTTGCTGATATGACTCGTCCCTTATGGTATTTTCTCTTCTGTATTATTTTTGTTTGTACACTCACAAAGCTCAGGCAATGCATGCGTAGTGTATCCTGTGCCCTGACCTGAATGCACACACAATGGATCAGCCTGCTGCTAATAGTACAAGTCTGCCTGTGGCCTTTACAGTGTGCACAGGATAAAGTTCAGGTGTCAGTAGTTCAACTGATTTATAATGGTGAACAGGCTGTGATTAAGTGCTGATGTCATGGGATTCCTCACCACTCATTTGGGGAATCAAGTAGTTTGTATCCAAACAAGACAAATGGGCCACTGCCTGGTTGTAACCTTTCTCATGTGCATGTTCCCTCCAATCATGTGCCAGTGCTCCTTGGCTCTGTGAGCTGACTTTATTAATAGCCATACTCCTCGTCTGTGTTTATGCATTGTGTGCATGCTGTGTGTCTGTATCATGTAGCAAGGCAGCGTTCATATTTAATTTCCTTTTTGTTTTGTTTCCTGTGCACAGCATATGCTCACCCTTGTCTTCTTGACAGAACTTGTGCCAAACAATTAATTTAGATGGAGATTTGTCACATGATTTTCGCAGTTAAGGATACACAAGTTAAGATTTTAATATAATTACAGCAAAGAGGTGAACCCCAGCTGCACTAATTGAGTACAGCATTTGGGAGAATCTTCATTCAGGCAGTACCATAGTATCAAAAATTTCAGGGAAAGTGAAAATTGTCTGGGGGAAGCGCTCCATCTAGAAACAGCTTGACTCATCAACCCGGAATCTTTTTCAAATTTTTACAAAAACAACCTTTGAGAAACAAAAAGAAAGGATATGAAATTGTGTTCCCCTCTTGTCCCTTTAGCAGCACTTCAGCAATTTACAAATGTCACCTTGAAGGATTTGAGAAGTTTTGAAAATTACCATGATTATTCCAGCAATTATCTCTTGCTACTGTGTTGAGCTTCAAACGTGCAAAGTCGCCTACAGTGCAGATTTAAAACCACAATTAAATAAATTAAAAAAAATGAACAATTTTTCTCATAATCATAAAGCCTAACTGTTATCACCAGATGGAATCAGATGCACAAAAATCTTCTTTTATGCTATGTTTGTGTCAAAATTAAACAGTTTTATATTCGCCCATCCAGATTTAATGGGTTATCATCAAATAATATATCTGGACTGATTTTCATTATTTAACAAGGAAAATAAAAATTAAAATAAACTAAACAATAATAAAATAAAATAACAGGAAGTAGAATTAAAACAACTGGATGAGACGGGATAAAACAGGCATCAGTTAAAAAGAAAAGATGCTTCAGGAGAAAGCTTTCGTTAAAAGGTGTCAACACATTTAGAACCCCAAAGACCCTGAAGGCGGGCTGTTAGCGACCTAGCAAGCACATATGTCTTCAGCATGTTGGACAGATAGAACAGGGCAAAGCCATTCACAAACAGATATTGAATGGATCTTCTTAAATGCTTTTGGTAAATAAAATAAGGTAAAATAAACAACAACAACAACAACAACAATAATAATACATTTAAATAGTTGGAAATTGTCCTGCTGGTTGAGACCTCAGTTACATTACAATTACAATTACAATTTGTCATTTGGCAGACGCTTTTATCCAAAGCGACGTACATATGAGATTTTTATATATTACAAGCAAGGTTTTAGATGGTAGGGAACAACAAGAGTAACACAAATTTCTGGTCCAACTGGACACAGGTGCTATGAGGCAGTGCTACGAAGTAATGCATAGAGTGCATAGAGTGAACAGATTTTTTTTTTTTTTTTTTTTAAGAAAGAAGGTGATCGGTAAAGAGCTTGGTCTTTAGTCTTTTTCTAAATATCGAGAGGGACTCTGCAGAAAGAATCAAGTTTGGTAACCTGTTCCACCACCGGGGAACCACAGAAGAAAAGAGTCTAGCTAGAGACTTAGGGCCTTTTTGAGCTGGCAACACTGGGCGCCGTTCCTGGGCAGAGCGTAGTGAGCAGGAGAAGCATAAACCTGAATGTGGGAGTTCAGGTAGGTCAGAACAGTTTTGGTGGCGATTTTGTAGGCAATCATCAAGGACTTATTCTTGATGCAGGCAGCAACTGGGAGCCAGTGGAGGGATATGAACAGCGGAGTGACACGTGCTTGTTTGGGCTGGTTAAATACCAGGCGAGCTGCCGCATTCTGGATCATCTGCAAGGGTTTTAACAAGAATTCTGGGATTCCTGCCAATAAGGAATTACAATAGTCAAGGCGTGATAGTACCAGTGCAGAAGCAGAATCGATCTTATGATGCCAGCTCTTCTGGTTTGGTTGAAAGTATTTATTTCTGGTGTTTCAGATGGAGCTGATGGCATGATGTGGTCACTTTTCTGGACCAGAGAATACAGTGGCTCCTCATACACCGTTCTCAGACGAGGCCAATTTTTCGTATAATTCTTACCTGCATGGATGTTTCAATACACAGATGATATTGGTCACTGAGCAAGTGATGATACATTTAATTGGAATAATAACAATGAGCTAATGTTTGGATCCGATAAACATATGTACATAGAACACAAGTTTAAGGTTAAGCTAACTGCCATCAAATAATCCCCAGTTCTGACTTTAATTAGCATAATTCTGTGTGAGTTTTTAAATGGACGGGTTGTTTAAATATGGTTCTCAAAATGGGGTTTGGAGACCTCCAGTGGCCTATGAGAGTGCCCCAAGGGTCCTTAAGGAGTGAGATCCAAACTGGGCACCTTGAAGATTGTTCCAGTCTTGTTCAGTGTACTCGTAACTAAACAAACATATCTAAACCCATTTAGGTACCTGGGATCAAACTGGATCACCAGACACTGTGTGGTGTAGTGCATGTGTGTGTGTGTGTGTGTGTGTGAGAGAGAGAGAGAGAGAGAGAGAGAGAGAGAGAGAGAGAGAGAGAGAGAGAGAGAGAGAGAGAGAGAGAGAGAGGATGTGTATTGCTCATGTTATGGGGACATAAATTTGTTTACACGGTCACATTCTGTATATTTGTAATTTACACACAGTACAGTGATAATTGAAAGGGTGGTAAAACTGTGACCTCTCTTCAGTAAGTAAACACGCAAACAGCTCAAAAATATGCTAGTAATAATATGATAATAATAGAGTAATAAACAATAAGATTAAGCACTTTCACGGAAAAACTGATAAATGTGTTTACATTCTTAAGATGCTTTAAAGGATAATTCCAGTTCATTAGTGACAGCTATACTGGGAGTGTGGCAATTGAATTGGGAGTCTGGCAATGGTTTGGGGCAGCTTATGAGTGATATTCATTATTGTTCAATGTGCTACATTTCAGTGGTTTCACTCCTCCATCAGCATGCAAGAAACAACTTGTCTGAAAACATTTTTGTTGTCAAATAATGATTTGGTCATAAATCAATGAGAAAAGCTTTGTAAAGGCATCTGTTCATATTACTGAAGACATTCAATGTAACGTCTTCACTGACTTGACATAACTAAATATTACTTGAGATATTTTCTCATGTAGCTGTAGTTTTGGATTCAACTCAAGCTATACTATTAAAACAGATAACAGAGTAAAACCCTGAGGCACTGCTTAGGAGTGAAAGATTTGTTTCCAACCCAATCGCCAGAGAAAATACTAGCATTCTACATCTGCATAAATCAGGGATATGTTGAAACTTTATGATTCTTAACATTCATACTTTGTGTTTCTTTACATTTTAGTTTTATTTTGTGACAACGCTGTAGATGAGGTCTGGTTACTATTGGAACCTCACCACGTGGATGAAGAAAGATATGCCTGCATATACAGCCAAAAGCCTGAACAAGGAACGCAGGCCACCTGTCAGATCCGGTTTGAATCCAAATCCTGGTTTCTCATTGAAAGAGAACCACTGCAACTCAGGGAGATCCCAACGACATGGCTATGACATGATTCAGGATATAAGAATCTATGCTCCCCACTCCACCTCACCTTTTGACTGCGACATGTTGCTATAGGGGGTGTAATGTCTGCACTTTACGCACACACATACACGTCCTTGCACGTTTAAAGGTATTCACACACACACACACACACACACACACACACACACACACACACACACACACACACACACACACACACACACACACCTTAAAGGTGCACATAGTGGTAGTATAACTCAGCTTTGCTCGCCACCATCTTATTGTCAGAGATGTTTTATAGCTGCTTGTGTTGTGGTTGTTAATGGACAATAGATGTTTATTGATCAAAGGATTATTGATTATTGAACGCTGTTGTACATTTAGAGAGCTGGTGTCTGTACTTATTTGTGCATATGTGTGTGTGGTAACAGCTGGTTGGGTTGTGAGGGTCAGTGCAATATCCCATTATTATTATTAATAATAATGAGCATTATTATTATTTGATTGATATTAATGCACTTACCAATATATATAACCATCATAAATATCTGTTCACAATCAAATCTGTTCCTACCAGATCCCAACATTATTTTTAGACACAGTTATAGTCAAGGTCAGGAAATTAAAATACTCAATTTTTGTCACCATAAACATAACTAGAAAATGTCCCGATTCTGTCGTCACAATTGCCTTGAACAGTGTTCTGCTGCATGACGGTGGCCTAGCTGTGCACACCACCACCCCTTCCCCCTCTTGATGCAAAACTCAGCACATATATAGAAATAATCAGAACTATGTCCCTTTGACATCTGTTTTAAAAATGTTGATATGATACATATGAAACATACAGATTTAACCTTGTCATGGTTTGCAGAAATGTACAATGCCAGCATTTTATTCTGAGGAAAGTCATATTATATCATATGTTATTATAATTCCTGCTGCTGTTATTATTATTTCATATCATATTATTGTTATTTAATGGACTGAATTCATTCCCTCCACCACGGGACCCACCCAGTAATGGCTAGCACTGACAGTATGTTACAATGATATTAAGGTTAAGTGTTGACTCGATGCATCTATATGTCTGACCAAGCTGTGAGTCTTACATTTATACAAAATAACATCTTACCCTGGTGAAAAAAGAAGTATTGGATGCATGTGGGCAGAATACTTTCTTCTACTGTATATAGAAATCCAATGAAAATAAAAGATTACTGCTTTTGAAACAATTAGGTTGATTTAAGGCTCTGTTCTGGCTATTTTGTCAAATATGGTGACCTTGTTTAGTAATGTTGTACTGAGGGATTATTCAAATTATCAGGTGCACTCACATTCAGTTTTACCTCAAATGAAATAATTTAGATCATCTGGATAGGTTGGTTTAGAATTATCCTTTGAAGCCCTACACAAGTTCAGTGAGGTAAAGGTGGATTGAGCTACAGGCTACCTCAGTGAAAAATTAAAAAATTAAAAAAAAAAAAAAGTGAAATTGCTATTAAAACCATAATCTGCAAGTAGAAGGAAAAAACAAAAAGGGTTTATACTACACTATATTTATCTGCCTGAAATCATGCACATACTCATTGGCTGCCATGATGATTTTGTCTGACACTGACAGGTGTTAGGCAGGCAATGTGAGTAGGTGGGTATTTTATTTCCAGGATATGGTACATTCATGATATCTACAGATTTTAAAGAGAAAATTGTGGTTTCCACTTTGTGTTTTGGGGCAGCAAATCTGGGACAGACTTTACACTGAATGTGTGGGAGGAAAAAATGAAAAAATGTGTTTTCTTGCTCTGTGTGTGTGTGTGTGTGTGTGTGTGTGTGTGTGTGTGTGTGTGTGTGTGTGTGTGTGTGTGTGTACATGCGTGTTAGTTCCATGCTAGCTCTACACACAGCCGGGTAGCAGCGATGATGGGGCCCACACATGCTGGAGCTCCTCAATTATTCCCGTTATGTGTACTCTACAAAGACTTCATCACACAGTGTTTCAGGGAAGTTTTCACATTGCTAGGTGAATCAAAATGCCAGTGACACCCATCCCCAGCCCAGATGTCATCTGTGAATAAACAGAGTGTCATTCTAGCTGTGCTCCTACTGCCTGCAGACAGCCTCTGTCAGCGTCAGACCAGGAAATGCCACCTCTCTGCTGACAGCTGTCTGTGCCGCACTCACACTGGCACCCGCAGGGAGAGCCCGGCAGCTCCCCACCCAGCTCCATGCTTCACCATGCTAAGTGCAGATCCCCAAAACCTGCCGTGCGTCGCCCTGACAGCACTTCATTGTATATCTAAATAGAGCAGGAGCCCGGTGTGTCCCAGGGAAACTTTTACACTCTGCTCCATTCAGGGAGGATTTGTCACCTGGGAAGGAGGATAATGAAGCAGTGTTTCTTCTCTGGTTGTTCAAGGCAGTCCTTTCCCGTAGACATGGTAATGGCTGGATTGGATTAAATGAGCTCTCCTCCTTGTCTGTCAAGGTGAGGACGGTTGAGATCTATGGAATGTTAAGCTTTTGTTTTAAGCTGCAAGGGTATTAAATGAATATGATTAAGGCATAAAATGAAAAAAGGGTGTTTGATTGAAGGCACTGGCTATAGATAGTTTTAGTCACAGCCAATCCCACTTGTAAAGGAAATCTTAAGAGGGCCAGATAATAGTTATGCAGCCTGGTGGAATTTTGTTAACAATAAAGCAAGCTTTTCCTCCATTTGGTGATTGTGTCCAAAATCCCAATGGAAATGTGCTATACACATGCCACTATGTTATTAATATAGAAATATGCACCAAATACTGTGCTCATTAAATTAATATTTGCAACAAAAGAGTGGAAAACAGTATATCACAATCAAAGTGTAGGGCAGTACTTGAAAGGAAAATTCTGATTTACAACATGAGTCTTACTTTTGTAGTTTTTGCTGTATTTTCTCTTAGTTTGATAAAACTGTACTTACCAAATTAATTGCAGGGAAGTGGCAAGAGGGTTAGTTGTAAACATCTATCAGTTTACACATCATTTCTGCTGCAACCTACTGTCCATACTGTAGTTGTGTACACACAGTTTTCCTGCCATTTATGGTTCATTCATTTTCATTTTCATCTGTACAAACTGTTGGCTTGTTTCTCTTCACCTGACTACTTGTGTTTATTGCCCCATCAGACCGTTCCAAGATTTGGCAGTTAATTTGGTAAGTATGATAACTATGGTAGAAAAGAGGGCCAAAACCATTAAAAGTAAATTCATCTTATAATAATCAGAATCCCAGACAGTCTACCATCATTTTACATGAAAAACACAGTATATAGATATTGTTACAACCAACAACCACGCTGTTTTCATCCCAGGCAGGACACTTATTATCCCTACAACTGCATGTATGGGTCGCATGTCAGGAAAATTAAGCAGTTTCATCTAAAGGCCATTACAGTTAAATATGTGATATGGCCAGAACCCTAATTTGTGTTACTAAATTCTTCTCTCTCTGATTATAAGCATTACAACACAATTGCAACAGCAACATATTGTTTCAGTGTAGAGAGAGATATGGTGGTTTTAGCAGGTTACTTTGTTGTAACTTTCTAAGTGCTCTGTCATGTGTTTATATATGTTCCCTTTGGAGACTTGTTCCTACTAATTGGTCTTAATTGTTGGTAATACCCCCACGTCGTTTTCCTTTAGATTGCCTTGGCGTGTGGCTGAGGAGATGCCTTTTTTATTGATGTGACAGCGCTAAATTGAGAACCTTTGGCGGAGTGTCAAAGCCTAATTAATCACTTTAATTTCATCTCTCCATGCATCCTCATCCATTGAGTGAATGTGATCAGAGGGAGAGCCGTCTCCACGTTAGCTGAGCCTCTTCATGCTAATTAGCTGCTAGCCCTGAGATGGAGAGGCCCTCAGGGTGAGACGCAAGGGGCTAAAGCCGGCCTAAATGGCCACATAATGACCAAGGAAAAGGGAATCAGAAGCAAGCTCATTTTCAGTATATATTACATTCAAGTTCTCCACACCCTCCCCCATACCAGTCAAATGAATCTGGTTTCTCAGTGGAATCAGGGCAAAAGCTGTAGTCTTGTTCACCATTCATCAGATGTAATTGTTGATTTTCCTGCAGCCTCATCTTATCTGAAAAGAAAAGGGCCAATCAGTTCGAATATACAGGGATTGTTTCATTACACCCTTTGTATGAACATAACTTTTTTTGTCCAGTTTATCTGAAATGGAGCTGCTCCCTTGGACTGAATCAGGAAAAAACCCTGATTAAGTCCACCTGTATTGTAACGTAAACAGAATCATGACAAAAAATAATCTAAACGTACACCAAATTAAGTCACTCTACCCTCAACCCTAACCCAACATTACGCTACACTCACTGCCATGTCAAAGTTTTTGCGTTTTGGCCTATTGAGATTTGGAACAATTCCCAAAAGTAGACAGCAGGATTCTAAACCATTCCGATGCCTTTTGGCTTCAAGTGACTCAGATGATAATTTTACTTTTACTGCTGAGGACTGGAGATGCTGCATGTTATCTCTGATCAATTTCAAAGACCAGACATCTTAAACAATTTTATGTCATACACGTCCGAACTAAAACTATCTATGGAGTATTTCAACACTGCCAGGAAGAGCAGAAATCACTAGAGGATGATGTTGCTGATTTGGAAAATGTAACAACAACTTGAAAACAAATGAAAATACAAGTCAAAATGACCTTGTGTAGGTAAAGAGAGACAACCTACAAAGTATGCGAAGAGAAGGAAAATTCCAAATCATCAGAGGCCTTTTGCAGTGGCATTCCTATAGGAAATAATTGGACATTTGGGGGATGCAGTTAAAAAGATCAAGCTGGAATGAATACACAGGCTTGGGCAATGTAAAGGACAATGTAAACTAAGACCCCTTAAAGCATAGAGATCAAGTGCTATGTCTCAGCAGAAATCTGAAAGGTACAAGTTTCTATATACTGTACCTGTGTTTCCATCCAAAGCACATGCAACTTTTAGTCCCAGGAGCAACCCTTCAGCCCATTATTGTCTGTGTTTCAACTGCGCTCTACAGACCAGTGAAGATTAGGTAAATTAGTCCACAGATATATGAAGAAGTGATAGCTATTCTTACACAACTTGTCCCAGTGTCATGCCCTTTTCATAGGACTTCTCCAAAAAGACAATAGCAAGGCTCAATCTCATCCAGAATGCAGCAGTCAAGTGCTACCTGGGACAAGGAAAATACAACACATTACACCTATACTTGAAACACTTCACTGACTGCTGGTATAGTATTTACTATAAAAAAAATATCTCTGACTTGCTCCCTCAGATTACACGGATGTGTTTTTGGAATTTACCTTGTGTTAAAAGTAAATCAGCTGAGGTGCATTTTAGTCACAATGGTGCCGTTCTCTTGAACAAACTGCCTGATGACCTGAGATGTGCTGCAACTGAATCTTCTTTTAAAAGAAATCTTAAAACATTTTTTTTCTCTCAGGCTTTTGGTACCTAGTGTGTGTATGTGTGTGTGTGTGTGTGTGTGTGTGTGCGTGCATGCGTGCGTGTGTGTGAATGGTGAATGTTGTAGTTGGAATAGGCAAACCTGTCTCCAAGAAATTATGTCATATACTGTCTTCATAACTATGCTGCGGTGACAAGGTAAGCACTGTGTCAATAATGTTCTGAGTCAAGGCGTCTTTGAGTTAATGAAACACTACCTTTTACGTGCTGTGCTGGAGTCACAGGGAGGGGGTCAGGGTGGATGACAGCCACACAAAATGCAGGACTGTGACACCAGAATCATTAGAAATGATGCTGAAAAACCTTGGGAAAGGTGGGAAATGTTTATTGAAGCTAATTTTATATATATATATATGTGTGTGTGTGTGTGTGTGTGTGTGTGTATATGTATGTATGTATATGTATATATATACACACACACACATATACATATACATACATACACACACACACACACACACATATATATGTCGATTTAATCAACTGATAGTGACTGATATATTAGTGCTATCAATCGACACATTTTTATCTATTCCAAATGTCCCATTAATTATCATTTTAATACTCCTATCAACATGGAAAAGTGGATAGGCTTGTTTTGTGCAAATGTTTTTTATTGAAAACAATAATGTGTAGTGTTATATTTCACACTAACATTCTCACTTTGAGCAGTCATTCACATTTGAATGAATCAAATCTCACAATTTAATACTATCAGTAAACAGATGACAAAAAATAAATACTTGGTTACAAAAAAGCCCCTTCAACAACCCTTTCTAAGAGATCAAAACAGGGTGATCCAAAATAAAATTACAAAGTGCACATCACTGTAAACTAGGACTCAGGCTATAGTACAGTTAAACCATGGCAAACTCCTTTATTAAGTTTCCTTTGAACATACAAGCAGTCAGACTATGATGCTCTTCTATTTCTTCACCAGAGGCTTATCAACCCAGCCTCTTATTTCTCTCCAGAAAGAATGAACATTACTCGGCTATGGCTGCAGTAAGCTTGTTCTTAGTCGCAGTATCCATATGCCTCTGTCGAAAGCCATCCATTGTCGCCTGGTTTTGACAAGGAGGCGGCGGAGAATTCGTATTTGCCATGTGTTTGGCCATCAAGTGGGATTTCAGTGCTACAGCGATAACTCAGTTCACTCCGACAATACACACAGATAACTTTGGTCTTGTCAGTCGACCCATCTGGAAACTTTTTAAAACTAAACTTTCCATTCAGAATCTTGTTCGCATCCATATCGGCGTTTCGCGCTTGACATCCACACAAACCGGTAGCTTACTCCTTTACAGCTAGCGAGCAGACAAGACCAAACACGCGCGGGGCGTGCCAATTGTTTTGTTTCCAGTTTACAGTCGGATCCTGTACTTTTCCTAACGTTATTAGCAGTGGCCACAGCTTATAAAAAACTACAAGTTCACTAGGTCACAAAGACAAGAAAAATTACGCTATTAAAATTTATTTGCGTTATTAACGCGATATTTTTGATAGCACTAATACATAAACACACACACACACACACACACACACACACACACACACACACACACACACACACACACACACACACACGCGCGCACACACATATATTCTATAAGGTTTCATGTTTTGTTAGTTATTTAGGGTATAGATATATGTTATGTATGTATGTCATATTATTTATTTATGTCATTCTATTAAATACATTTTAAAAAAAAGTAAAGTAAAAACAGCAACAAATAAATAAATAAGGAAACATCATTGGTGCCATTCCTGCATATTAACTTTTACAGGGCCCAGTGTTTCTATATTGCCTGACATTTGTTGTTAAGACTGGCCCCTCTCTATTAAAGCCTTCATCGCACCACTTTATGTGAGTGTGTGGGTACATCTGGCCAACGTATTTGGCATCCTCTGTAGATTCTGGCTCAAACATCTAACATGAGACCTAAAAGCTCTCGGCACCAAGCCCGCCTGGCACCCGCTCCTCTGGGAAAGCTGGTCTAGTAGAACAGGCCCTGAAACAGGACAGGCGAGACAGCTATATCTGTGTGTTTGTGTGTGTGTGTGTGTGTGTGTGTGTGTGTGTGTGTGTGTGAGAGAGAGAGAGAGAGAGAGAGAGATGTTGACCCTTGCTCTACTTACTGTTGGTTGCTTGTAATGTTGGTGATCCAGGAATTTAAGCCTCTTCTGCTATTCTGTAAGTAGCTATAAGTGGTTGTGCATCACTCTGCAGAAGTGCACGAGCTAAATGCCTGAAATGCAAATGTGAATGTGGCTCCAGCTCCACAGTAAATAAACCCAATCCTACAGAGAAGACTGTGAGGGAAAAATACAGGTAGTGAGGAGGGCCAGTTGATGCCATCCAAATCCTTGGTAATGTAGTAATGATTAATAATGACAAGTGTTATTAATTGGGTGATAACTATTAGCTTTAATTGCTCATTAGTCCCAAACACCTGACAACCTTTTTGTTTGTTTGTTTGTTTGTTTGTTTGTTTGTTTGTTTGTTTTAATGATACTGCTTCAAAGCTCGACATTTTGTTTTGCCTAAATCACATGAGTGCAGATACATTTCAAAGGCATATCACAATGTATTAGCATTTTTTTGTGTTTTGTCCAACCTAATGACAAGCCACTGTTTCATTTATTTGACTTCCTTTTTGTGCAGGAATAAAAAAATCATTGAGACTCACTTAAAGCTAGTTTATTTATTGCAGTGATCATCATGCTGCTTTTAGTTTAATCAAATTTACATCATTGATACATGGTATTATGTTTGAATGCACTGGAATTCAAAACAATGGCAAGTTTTTGTAATAATGTAACTTGTACAAAAGTAACTCAAAGCCAGTTACTCAGGCAATTAAGTGCAACTTCTTACTGACTTTCTTCACTGTCAACAAATCCCAAGAAAAGAGCAAAACCAACAACGTGTTTGTCCATCTTTCATCATCTTTTCATCTCCTCACCCTCAGGCCTATTGGTTCCTAATGAAGATATGAATGTTTAAAAACAAACCACAAATATCAACACATCCTCATACCTAAACGACTGAATAGGTCAATTGCCAGTGATTCCCAACACGACATAAATTGTATGCTTATTGGAGAGTACCACTGACAGGTGTACCAGACCTTCCTCATACTGGACTTTCATCATCACGTGGATAACAATGTGAAAATATTGTGGTTAGTTTTAAGCACCACAACTACTTGGTTAGGTTTAGGAAAAGGAGGGTTAGGGTTAGGGTTAGGGTTAGCGGGTTAGGGAAGGGGTAGGGGTAGGATTCTATCACAGTGATTCTTCCTGGCTGTCCACCAATTGCATGGTTTGGGATGAAGAGCTAACGGCAAGGCACAGACTGACGGGTGTCCCTCAGGGTTCCCCATACTCTGTGCAACATCACATTACAGAGATAAAAGGGAAGAGATAAGAGAGGGGAGAGAATTTTAAAGAGTAGAGATACCGAGGGGTGTTCCACACCAACCCAGTATCACACAAAAGCGTATAACACAATCTCCAGTCCATGCCAGACCACCCTGTCCCTGTCACGCTGTTCATCGCTTAGGCATGAAAACACCTCCTCATTCTGTGGTCTTTAGCAATAATAAATATGCAGCGTGTTGTTACACTTTCAAAATTAAGCTTACTGAAAAACATTTCAGCTGACAGATCCAGTTTGATCAGGTTTAGTGTGAAAAACTACTTTGTTAGGTTTAAGAAAAGACCATGGTTTTGCTTAAAATTACTACTTCCTTAAAACAATTATTGGTTCACATGAGAATCAAACCAGATTCATGTCTCAAAGTCAAGCCTTTCATACTTAGTTTGTCCTTTTCACCTCCTGCTGGCACTGCATCTTCATACATGTGTGTACTTTTCATGCATAGGCAAAGCAAACGGTCACACTGACACTATCGTCTAGTTTTAATAGTTTTTTGACAATAGTAGACCAATTTAAAGCTGCAACCAACATTTATTTTTATTATCAATTATTCAGTTAATTAAGCTAGTTAAGTGTCACATCCTCACGTTTGAGAGCCTGAAAGGCTTGTTTACTTGAAAAATTATTTTAAAGATTAAATGACTATCAGAGTAGCTGATTCATTTTCAGACAGTCAGTTACATTAAGTCATTTAATTGACTAATCGTTTTTAGCTCCAGATCAATTTGTAGTTTTGCAGTTTATGTGGAATTTAACAAGACATTAAAGTATTGGCAGCGCACTGAGATCAAAAAAGAAAATGGTCATCAGTAAGAAATTAAATGAAATATGCAAGAACACTGCTGTGATCCTTTAAAAGTAGTATCTTCTGCATCTGTATTCTGCTTTTAATGATACAAATTCAAAGGTCAAGTCTGGATTGATGGATGACATCAATGGCTATCTCAAACTAAACTGACAGACCAGCGGAAGACAGTGTTTGAAACAGTAAAAGTACTCAACTGATACTAAAGACTATGGTAGGTAGAATTGGCTTTGAAACCACTGGATTTTGTAAAGCCATTGAACCCTCCTCATCTGCTTTGGAAAATCCTTAATACACAGTTTATTGTCCTTAGAATAACAATTTCTGTGAAAATAAAAACATAAGCATCCATTAACACACAGTAAAATTTCAGTTATGAGTCTGTTGTGTTATTTCTCTGTGATGCTTGCCAAGGCTCTTCCTTTCCCTGTAATTACTGGATCAAATTCACATCACACATTAACATGAAGCAGGCGGCCAAATATGTTTTTTCCTGAACACTGATAATTTATAGCCTGAACTATGTTTTGTCCCTATATCACTAGAGATGCATCTTCAGCCAGACTTGGCCAAGACATCCATGTGTTTGTTTGACCTGATTGCTTTCCTGGACTGAGGGCTCACACACACACACACACACACACACACACACACACACACACACACACACACACACACACACACACACACACACACACACACAAACTTCATTTTCTCGTTCACCGAACATGCCAACAGACCTGTACAGCTGTGGTCAATGCTCTGGACAACACATGAGCAGATTTTGTCACTTGGAGTGTTTTGTCAGTGGTCACATCCTGAAACTCCTCATACCATTGCAGAGATAATTACCAAGTCTGTATGCTGCGAGGAGCTCTCTTCTTTTTTATGTACACCCATTTCTAATTATGCACGGCAGGGGAAGTTAAGGTCTGTTTTTTATAATTCATGTTTTGCTTACAGAGTGTAAAGACTGCTGTTCTCCAGACCTCTCCCTCCCCTACCCACTCACCACCTCCTTGTTAAACTTCCGAGCTTGAATGGATTTTAAAGTGATAGTTTTAAGGGGAAAATCTTCGTACCTTTATGATCAGCTCAAGTCCCTGCTGCTGGAGTCATGAGAAAATTGAACACATTTTGTTCCAGCAGAGTGAGGAAAAGCTGCTCATGAAAACAGATTTTTTATGATTACACTTTCGGGAAGGCTGTCAGCTACCATCACTCAGCTTTGGCACAGATGCTAATTTTAAGTGGTGGGGGAGTGAATTTTCTTTCTTTCTTTCTTTCTTTCTTTCTTTCTTTCTTTCTTTCTTTCTTTCTTTCTTTCTTTCTTTCTTTCTTTTTTGTGCCACATTTGGTGAAATCAGTTGAATTTACCAGTCCTCATGAAATGGGATAATCCAACATAATATGCACAGAAAGCAGGACACGGCCCACACACACACTCATGCACATACATACACAGACTTCCTGCTGTAACACATGACATAAACATTTTTCACCATATGAAATGAGCATTATAATGAGTTGATATCATGTGTTTTGAGGTTTTTTCAGTTTGAAAGTGTGGCTTGCTTGCAGAGATAAGGTCAGATCTGCACAATGACTATGAAGATTAATACGTGAACCCGGTGAAGGCCTGGATGTGTATGTGCAATTAACCACTTACAGTGGTACATATTTTGACTGATTAATCAAATCAAACAATCTTCTTATAGTAACAAAACTCTATATCATCCATGAATTTCAGAGGTTCTTATCTTATTCAGAATTTGGTGTACCTGCTTTCTTAAACCTCTTTGCTTTTACATCAATTGTGATTTCCTACATTTTGCAGATTGTACAGTAGGGTTAGGGTTAACCCTAACCTTAACACACAATAAACAAAACACAAGCAAATTAAGAAACTATCTTCACCAATTAGAGAACACATGCAAAGCATTTAGAAAAATACTGCAAATCGAGAAAAAAACAAAACAAAACAAAAAAAAACAACCAAAAACAGAAATGTACTGTAAAAACATGGCTTTTTAGTGGACTGGAGACCTGTAACAATGGCTATGTTGGTATACTGATGCTGTATTATATTGCCAGGAATAAAAAAAAGAGGGAGAGGACAAAATGGAAGCCCATCTCTTCATTTTTTGTTAGAAAAACCTCTCTCTGTCAGCCTGTAGCAGACCTTTACTGTATTAGCATACAAACTTTTTCACATCACTAAAGTGGAAAAACGTATACAAATTAAATGTGCATTTAACAGGTGAGTGGGAATGAGCAGGGATGCAAATGTAAAAACAGAAAAGCAGAAATGCGTGAAAGAGTGGAGAGTGGATTTAGCTGCATTGAAATGTTTGAAGGTGTATTTATATATGTGCACTTCAGCCTCTCAGTGGCTGAACTGCAATTCCCCTCATGGCTCTGGTTTAAAAGCTCACTGTAGCACAAAACCCTTTGACCGATCACAGCAATGACTACTGTGTGCATACAATCTTGTCTGTGCACATCAGTCAATGAAAAACACTTGGAGGTACAAATTATCTTCAAAAAGAAAAGTGTTATAATATGAAGTGTTTATATTTCTTACAGAAGCAAGGACATCAGTGATGTGTACAAGAATGTGCAGAAGCAGCACAGCATGAGTTCAGTCTTTTCAGTCAGAATCAGCAATCAGGGACTGAGCAGTGTGTCTCACCAGCAGCTCTCCTCCCATTCACAGCACATGTCTTCTATCATACACAGAAATATGCACCGTGACAACATTAATTGAAAAACTGAACTAATATGGGCCAGTTCCACCTACTTTCAGTAGAATGATCTACCTTATCTTGAGAGACATAAATAATAGCATTGCACCCTAACAGAAGATATTTCCCACTTACTTCAGAAGAAAGTGTTCCAGATGATGCCACTGGTTTAAACTGACATTTTCCATGAAGGGAACAGCCATAAAGTTTGGCTGATTTTAATATGACACGTTTTGATGTAAACTAAAGCAGGATATTGGATTACTGTCAGTTTACTGTACAGCTAAGATCCATAGCCTCATCAGTGATGATGCCTTTCATACAGCATGCACACTGTCAAACTACAGAGAGACTGCTTGTTCTCACTGAAAATATTTCTTCAAAAACTGTAAATTACATGTACTACATGTACTCAGATCATATCAGGAGATACTTCCAAATGCTTCATGGTTTGTTTTATCCCCTAGGCTTGGAATTTGACACTATTCACGACTATGTTAAAAGATTTATGTGATGTATCTGAAATGTTGTGATGTGGTGAACCCACCGCCTGGGTTGAAAAGGTAAGAATTCTTTGTCGTCTGATCTTTGTTTGACTGTTGTTATTAATAGACTAAAATAATTGAAAACTTGTGCTTAAACATTTTGCCTCTGTTTAAATCCTGTTCATAACAAAATATGGAAGAGGATTCTAGTATGTAAAAAAAATAAAATAAATAAATAAGATTAGGAACATAATTAGTTTGCCATAACTCCAACCAGAACTATAATAAAACATGCGCACACACACACACACACACACACACACACGCGCGCGCGTAATGAAGGTCATTGCCCCTCCACTCTCCTCTGAGAATATTCATTTGTGATTAATGATCAGGGTCGATTTCTGACCACAGCAGTTAAAATGGACTGTAAGGCACAAGGCAGTCGTAGGATATTGTAACCTGTGTTTAATCTCAGATTTTCAAAAAAGAATTTTTTACAATCCTTCTAACAGTGACTCTTGTACAACAACATAAATACTGTGCTGGAAAAAAAGAATTTCCAAAAATTAAGCAGTTTTTTTTTTCCCCGCAGTCTCTTTCTGTAAACATTTAAAAATGCAAATCAAGTCTCCTCAGTTCTCAACAAGACAACAACATCAAAATAACAACAACTGTTCCATCTGTAAGGCTTGGCCGCCTCACGATGTAAATAGTCTCTAATGGGCTCAGAGCGACATGAAATCTTTTTTTTTTTCTTTTCATGTTTCCATTACCTTCTCTTTACTAATCCATTTAATGTCCGAAGAAGTCAGCAGTGCTCAGTTTTAGATCCAGGAGAGTGGAGAAGAGGTGAGGGGTCAGGGATGAGGCTGTGGTGAGGGGCTCCAGCCATCAGAAGAGGCTAGTCAGCGTGGTCTGTGACGGGCTCCGACACTCATGGACATCCATGCCGCCCGGCACTGAGGTGAGCACGGAGGTGACAGTGGGCATGGTAGGGTTGGTCAAGTCTGTAAGGGTGGTGGGGGTGCTGGAGGGGCTCATGGAGGCGTTGGAGATCTCTGAGGCCGGACCAGACGGTGTCCCGCCTTGCAGTGTGGAACCGTCGGACGCCTTGTCCACCCCAGTGCTCTCTTGCCGCAGCAGGTTTCTCCGGAACTTGGCACGAGCATTTTGGAACCAGACCTGTTGAAATAAAATAACAAAATAAATCCTGTTACTACAAGAGAACTGATCCACTAATGGAATTTTGGAGCACAGGTTTCCACACTTCATGGTATCCATAACATTTCTCGTAATATTTCTGATACAGTGTTAAGCTTACAGTTGCTCACCAAAATTTCACCAAAAAAAAAAAAACATTTTTTTTTTTTGACTTACCCCTCTTGATATCTGGCTGTACGGAGAGTTTTTGTTTTATTTGTCCTGGTTTCACCAGTTTTGGAGCTCACAGCAATAAAAAAGTGTCCCTGTTGTTCTTGATAACCCACAGAGTTACCCACAGGGATCATTGCTTTCATTTCCAAAGATAACTGTCCACTGCAGGGTCTGTGGATTATGAAGAGGAACCAGGACACGGCTCTGAAAAGACAGTGCTCAAATAACATTCCACTCACATCCATTGTACTGAGGGTTAAATGTTTTAGTAAAATTTTGCTGAGCCTTTCCACATTTTTAAACATTTTCCCTTTAAACATGTCCACAACTCACAAATACCAATGTTCTGCCTACTTGTTGGTTAAATGACCACACTTGTGCTTTTGCATATTTGAGCAGTAACTTTGAATACTTGACTGCCAACCATTTTCTAAGGCATACTATTAGATTTTCTACCTACGAGGCATTGATTTCATTTCCATACAGATTCAACGCTCTTTATGAAAATTAAGTTTCTCACAGGAACGTACTTTGTCACAATGGCCACACAGAACATCACACCTGCTTTTATTCTTGTTCGTTTTTGCCGCATGCTAATACAGTGCAAACTTTTCAGCTCAGTCCACACTTACAACTACATCATCACACACACATTACACACACAAAGTGGCACTAATAAAAGCAGACATGATGCTCACACTGATGGATTACCTACTGTGCCTCTAGCATGTTTTCAGTCTCTGTAATTTTGATACTGTGGTAAAATGAATGGGGAGTATAGCTACATGAGAGGTGGGAAAAAACATGTTCAAAAAGCTCAGACTCAGTGCTTTGTGTTGGAGAATGGTTTGCTGGAAGGTAAACATAGCTGAGACTTTCCTCCCCACATAAATAACAGCATCCATCTTTAAATAAGACATATCTTTGTGTTTCCTTTATGAGGACCTTTAGCAGCGATGTCAGGAACAAAGACAGTAGTGTGACCTGTTATAGACCTTCAAAACCTCATCACGATGGTGTGGAACTTCACACAGATCTGTGTTTGTTTTCCACTTTCTACCCACAGTCAACATTGTCACATTTTGACCATGACAAGGATCAATCCCTAAATTTAAAGCTGCACTAATTAATATTTTAACATGAACAATGGCTCTGTGTGTTATGTCACTCACACTGATGAACACACAGAGTCACCCAAATCTGCTGTTCCCCTCAAATTTACCTTTTAGCATCTTTTATCTCAATGTTTTGATTTCTGACCTGCAACTTTATTGTTTTGCTACACTTCCACTGCTCCCATCAGGGTCCATCCATCCATCCATCCATCCATCCATCCATTTTCTATGCCGCTTATCCCTTTTGGGGTCACGGGGGGGCCGGAGCCTATCTCGGCTGTCAATGGGCGGGAGGCGGGGTACACCCTGGACCGGTCGCCAGCCGATCGCAGGGCACATACACACAACCATTCACATTCACACACACACCTAGGGGCAATTTAGAGTCACCAATCAACCTAATGAGCATGTTTTTGGTCTGTGGGAGGAAGCAAACTTCACACAGAAAGGAATTGAGCCAGTGACCTTCTTGCTGTGAGGCACGCGCACTACCTGCTACGCCACCGTGCAGCCCCCCATCAGGGTCATTTTCAATAAAAAAAAAGCACTGATAATCAGAATACACTACCTGTCCAGAACCAAACAGCTGACAGACAAAGTAAGCAAATAATCAGTGAACGCAGTGAGTCGAGCATTTACTGCTAAAGAGACAGCTTCTTTTCTCGGGGGTAAGTGGAGATCAAACCAGAGCTATAGAGGAAAATGAAGAGTGAACTCACGTTCTTCAAGCCAGTAGAAACACAACTTCAAATCAGTGCTAATGTTGCTCTGTTTTCTAGATATTTAAATAATTAATCAATTGTTGGCTAACATGTTAGCCAAATCAACTTTATAAGGCCGTAGTATTTCAAAAGTTGTGTGTGCCTTCAAGTGGCCAAAAACTGGTTAGTTGTAATGTATTTTAACACAAATCAGGATCTTTCACATGAGGAAACGGTCATATAAATCATTTTGGTTACAGTTTTGGAAGGTTTGAAATTTTGCAGCAAAAGAGCTATAATATGCAAAATGAAAACAAATACTGATGGGGCCCTTTCAACATTTTGATGTAACAGAACACCAAGCAGGCCCACATTATTTCTAGCTCCCCAACCTTAGCCCCCCTAAGCCAACCTAAACTCCTTCCACCCTTTTGTTGTTTGTTAGTTAAGAGCACACACCACTGAGCATCTCCTCGTCTGTTTAAAGTCTGTTTGCAGATGCTCAGACTGGAGTCAAGGATAAAAGAGCACTTAAAAACACAAAGCCAGAGTTCTGTTCTGCTATGTACAAAAGTTAGAAAAGTCTCTACTTTTTCTGGCTAGTGGTAGAGAAAAAGGCAGCGGTGGTGACAGAAAGATAAAACCTTTTCTTTTATGTTTGCATATGAAAATAGAAAGCCTTGGCTTCCTGTTTTTGTTGACACTGTGAAAAGATAATAATGTACCTGTCTATGCTGAGCTTAGGAAAAGCAGCTATGATTTCAGTCATTATTCTTATATTTGAAACGGCAATGAAATCAGCACTTTCTTTGTCCTTATGACGAGGACCCCGTAAACCCATTGAAAAAGGTCCTGCACCCCACTTTTGGAACCAGCATCGTGTGTCTCAGTGCTCTTGATGTTAATTTATGTTCAAATTTTAATTTTAATTTTTTTGTACTTAATCTTTGCTCTCTTTTTTCAGTAATAAAAAGTAGTATCTGAAATGTAGTCAGTGAGGCGACGATCTGTGTTGGCACGTGTTAGCAATGGAATCATGACAGAGCCGTGGGAAACAGGCGGAGGGAAGCGCTGCTGGAATAACAGGCATGAAAACTCGAACGCATCAAAGCAAAACGACTGCTTTGTTTTCTGCGAGCATTAATTAAAGCAGCAGGATGATTTTTTTTTTCCTTCTCAGAAAAATTTTGATTCAGAAACCTTTTGTTTCATTTTTCTTCTTCTCAGTCCCCCAGATAATTTACTGTCGTCTTTTGTAGAAATGAAACGCTCTGTTATGCTTTCCCTTTCTTCATGTGTACTACAGAGCTTTGTGTTTTTCCATTCCTCAGTCCTCACTATAGTATCACATCGTCAACTGAAATAGATTACATTTTGGTGTTTATGGCTTTCTTTTTATTTCCAGGTAATTTTGCATTCCAGTGTGGAAACATATTGACTTTAAGTCAGTTTTTCAAAAGGAAATTAGAAACTACTTCTTTTCAATGTAGCTCTATTTAATCCATTCTTATTTTTTGATTGTGTTTTTATTTAGAAGAGAAAAACAAAAAGGAAAGAGAAGACAAAAAAAAAAAAAATCCATTCCTGATATTGTTCAGCTTGTTTGCAGTTTCATGAAAGTCTTCCAAGAATTTCTCTGGAATGAAAAACAGCACTGTCGTAAATTAAAGCAGCTGATTTGGCTTCTTTCAGGAAAACCGCACTTCATATATTTTACACTTGGAAGAAAGCTGATTTGCATTGGAAACAAGTGAAATTCCTTCACCCCTGTTGGCACTGTGTTCTTCTGCCCTGAGCAAAGGAAACCGTGGACTCATCTGAAGAGAAAGGCTGCTGTGGTTACCTGTAAGACCCGCTTGGTGAGGCCGGTCTTCTGGGCGAGCTGCTTGAGGTCCTTGGCGTCTGGGTTGTGGTTGATGGCGAAGTAGGACTTCATGGTCCGAAGCTGGTGGTGCTTGAAGGATGTCCGCATGCGCTTGGTCTTCTGACTGGAGCTGTACTGGGAGTCCCGGTCCATGGACTCGCCATCATTCTCATTACAGCTCAGCGCTGCAGGCCAGCAGGGAACAGAAGAGAACAACTGGTCAGAAAGAGGAAACTCTGATCCAATCACTAATCATCATCATTTTAATTTCTTTAGCTCTTTACTTCCGATTGGCATTGAGCACTGCAGGGTTTTTCCTCCTTTTTCCAAACCCCGTTTTTAGGTACCAAACTTCTCATGACCCCTTCAATCAAAGAGCATTTGATTTTGAAGAGCATAGGAGCAGCTCCAAATACATTATATAGAAATTATATTCTGTATTTTAAACCTATTGAGCATGTTTATTTTTAATACATCCAAGAAAAATCAGTTATCTCCCAAGAAAATCAAAAAATGCATGTCAAGCAACCCCACATGAGGCCCACACTCTGAAGTGCAACAACGCATGAGCGAGAGAGGTAGGCAATGCAAATATTAAGGGGTAATATACAAGAGGAGAGAAAAAAATCCCTCCATAAAAAGAGAAAGAAATCATTCACAATGTTTGATTTAGGCTGAAAATTTGTTGTTACAAATTGTTTTTAGCATTTTTCAATGTTTTTATGTTCTAGGCCATTTAGCTTTTAAACTTCCTTTAAAAATGATGTAGCGCCAATCTAGATTCATTTTCCTCATTTACATCTTACAATCAATCTGATCCAAGGAGACACTGTGACCTGACAGCTGTTTGTTCCAGCTGTAGATCATCCTCCTCTCTGCTCCTCCTCTGTCTGTCCCTGTCTACATGTCTTTCTTTCCTGGGAGGAGGTGCTAGCCTGGTTTCAACAAACACACACACACACAAAACCACAACGCACACACACGCACAAAACCACAACACACACACACACACACACTCACACATGCAGACACACACACACACACACACACCCACGCACACACACACACACACACACACACACACACACACACACACACACACAAACAGCAACACACATGTATTTATCCCAGCCTGGAAATTTCTTGGCAACATTCAAAGTGTTGCTGCATGCATAACAGTTCGTGTTCAATATCAGAACACTGCAAATGATGAATATGAAGTGAGTGAAAACCATCAGAATAACACTTCACTTAATTAGCCCATACACACCAGGCAGAACAAATGCTGCTTTCTGTCCAAAGCATATGCTGCAGCATTTTAATAAAAAGCAGCCTGTTTCCTGCTTGCCTCCTCATCCTCAGATAGAACATGTTATTCAAAATGTTAAGGCCATCTCAGAGCTGCAGGCTGAACCAGGTCGCCACATGTTCCCATATGATTGTTCAGGTGAACTTTTGATGTTGTTTCTGGCTGCAAACAGAAGAGGGCGCACTGCCTCTTCACTCTCTGCCTGACTGTGCTTCAAATTCAGGCTTCTCCGTTTATTTACCTAAATACCCAAAATGAAAAAAATAAAAAATAGAACATTATGTACTTCAGAGCTCATGATTCCTTTCCTCCTTTTATCTTCAAATTCTAATAATTTCAGAAAATCCATTTTCTTAAAGCATCACCAATCCATAGAGGCCATAGGGGAAATCATTTAGAGCAGCCTCACTTGTATCATGAATTTTACTGACTCAAAAAAAAAAAAAAAAAAAAAAAAAGTGTCAGGATCCTGAAATAAAGAAAGCAATGCTTAGACTTTCAAAAGAGAATGACTTGATTTTGATTGAGTAGGAAGATAAAAGGAAAGAAGCCAAGTATTTCAATTGTTGCAGTTTATTTAAACTGAACTGACTGAACTGTTAAAAAGTTTAGTGAAATGAGAATCAGCAAAACTGACAGATATAAACTCACAACAGAAAAGAAAAAGTCATTGTGTTCCTATGTCTATCACCAGTCTTCGATTCTGACGTTTTTTATTTTTTGTAATCAACTTAATTTTTATGTTTACAGTTGAAGGGTTAATTAACTAAAGTTGAAGCATTAAAAAATGAGATTCCATCCAGATAGTTCTGCTGTATGAAAGTTCTTGTATTCCCTGCTCTCTCTTCCAGTGACTAACTCATCAAATCACATTGATCTTTCTGGTACACACCCAGTTTGGCCCGGTCCCAATGCAAAAAGGCTCCAGTAGTGTGTGTGTGTGTGTGTGTGTGTGTGTGTGTGTGTGTGTATGTGTGCGTGTTATGATAGAGAGAGAGAGAGAGACACAGAGAGAGAGAGAGAGAGAGAGAGAGTGTGTGTGCGTGTGTGTGGTTGGGGGGTGTTAGGGTTTGTAGATGTCTATGGAGCCTGACAAGTGGAAAAGGGTGAAAGCAAAAGCCGGAACATCAAAAAACTTTTCTTTTTATACCCCAAAGAGGACATGGGAGAGAAAAAGTTCATTTTTTTGAATAACAGATTGACTAAACTGAAACATGACTAAAAACCAACAAGTATTAAAAGTGATTCTTTTGAGATTATCATTTCAAAAGAGCTTGATGACATACAAGTTTTGTTATGAATAGTTAGGCTGCTGCAGCTCATTGGTCTAATGAAATTTATATGAAGCTGTATGAAAAGTTCAATCCACACATTAAAGCTTGAAGTTTTTTTCAATTCAGTGTAACTATGGCCTAAACATATTCACTTTACAGAATGACGTTAGAGGCCTGACTTTATTGACGAACCTCCCACTGTAGTACTTATTTAGTGAGGCGGTTTTCTGTCTTATTCATGCACGCTATTTGGCCTCAACATGAACATGGTAGAACTGCCATGGCACATGGTAGACCTTGTTACCTCAATGGGAATGATAGGTTATCATAATGTGAGAGATCCTACGAAGTGCACAAAACAAAATCATCATAAGCACACCTATAAGAAAACATGAAGCAATGCAGTAAGGTCACTATAAACTCAATATTTAGCACAATATGTGTCTTTGGGGACGTTAAAAATATCCAATGCTGACCACTGTGACTTGTGGTAAAGTTGTGATGAACTCACTGTAAAATCCATATAGAAATATAGGAATATTAAATTACTGGGGATATGAAAAATATTCTCTATGATAAAGTTTAGATAAAAGCATTAGCGAGGACAGCAGAGACACCATATAAGCCTCTATGGGAGTGTTAAAAATGATTTTTCATTAATGATGCCTGTCTGTTTTCATCAGCTCTGTTCATGCTGTGTGGCTTTCATTAGAACTGTGGAGCGAGACTTAGTTTCCAACAGGCAGCGATGATTCTGTCTTTCTTGTCTTCTCTTTTTCTACATATACATCTGAAATAATTATTTTTGAGATTTAAAAAAAAAACAAGAACAACTTCAAAACAGGATCAAGCACGAAACATTAGGTTAGTTATATGCGTTTTATAAAAGCACTATTGCTTTTTCTTAACTTCGTCCATATTTTATTAACTGCAACATCGCTGTCAGTAATTGAACATCCTTGTTTTCTTTAAAAATGTCCTTCTTACCTGCGTTATAGGCAGCCAGCTCGGCTCCGGGTCCCGGGCTTTTCCTCTTCCTGGGTCGGCCTTTCTGCACTGTCCCCACGCCGTTGAAGTAGGATAGTCCGAGCGTGTTGGCCGGACCCAGGCCTTTGTGCGGGACAACGTCCGCGTGGTTAAAATGTGTCTGATATTCTCCCTGGATGAGAGTCTCAAAGTGCAACCGACAATACACCAGACTGTCCTTCATGCCAAAGTGGTCCCCGGTGGTGAGCATCTTGCTGCAGGTGGTGCAGGTGAAGCAGTTGAGGTGGTAGACCAGGTCCCGGGCCCGCATCACCATCTCCGAGGCAGAGATTCCCAAGTGGCATCTAGCGCATCTCTGCACCGAAAATCTTCTGCGGACAACACAGAAACCTCATCAGCGGCTGGACACGGAGCCTGGCAGGCCGGGTGTGAGTTCGGGACAGGCCGGATAAACTCACCGTGAGGCGTTCATAAGTGCAAACACCACAACTTTAAAGCACTTCAAACATTTCCTTGCGCACTTATGACGCGAACTCACATGAAACCTTTAAGTCAGACAGCTTGCATCGATTTGCCAATGTTGGTATTTAAAAAACTATGAATATTAGCAGGAATGCCGTTTGTTAAGGGTTTGAAAAAAACCTGACATGGGATTTTAATATATTGGAGTTTCGAATTGAATCGTAAATTGTTATTAAGTAGTTGATGTTTCCCGAAGCTTCCGCGTCGTTTTTCTTTCTTTCTTTCTTTCTTTCTTTCTTTCTTTCTTTCTTTCTTTCTTTCTTTCTTTCTTTCCCACCCAAATCTTTGCTGAGAGAAGCACATGAATGTAATGGAACTATCAGGCATGGAAACACTAAAATATTGATTATGTCACAAAATATTAGCTGACCCAAGTGTAAAATGTCAGTTTTTACACAGACGTATTATCTGGACAGAAGCTTTGAGTAAGACATAATGAATGAATCATGTTTTGTTTAGATTTTTTTTTTTTAATAAATTAAAACTGAATTTTTAGAACAAAAAAAAAAAAAAAAAAAAAAAATATATATATATATATATATATATATATATATATATATATATATATATATATATATATATATATATATATATATATATATATATATATTTCTTGACGGATTAAGATAGATTGAGATTATCTTAAAATATCTCCTCCTCCTCCTCCTCCTCTTCCTCTGTGGTGTTATTTAAACTTCAATCCTAAATGCAGTCATTTGAAAATCTTAGACACCGGCTCATCCCGGACACTTTTGGACGGGCTGTGGAGCTTCAGGCCCTGTGCGCCCTCCTACCTGTAGTAGTCCTCCTTGCAGAAGATGCTACCGTCCTTGCTGAAGCAGGTGAGCTCAGATTCCAGGTTGAGCTTACACTCGCAGCACTTGAGGCAGCGCATGTGCCACTGCTTGTCTACTGCCAGCAGGTAGTATCGGTCCGCAATCTTCCTGCCGCAGCCCGCGCACAGAGCCACGCGCTCGCTGGTCATGCACGGCATGGACTGCAGGTCAACAGAGAGAGGCACGAGGACACAGGTCACCACAGGATGTTGGAAGAAAAATAATTGTGCATTGCATCCTGATAGCCTAACATCGAGTCATGCTAACATGGGAGAGGGAAGAAAATACTCTAAAATCCTGGAAAGACAGATGACGAGTCTATTCGCTATATTTTAAGAAGATTTTAAGAGTGTCATCAGATACAAGCTCACAGAGGGCCACAGCCACCAGCGTCATATGGGAGGATTATAGAAAAATTATCAAGACATATGCAGGAGATAAGTATTTTCGTCTCAACAATCAATGAATATTAAAACACAACAGTGGGTTTAAAGACGGAATTCAGTGAGAAAAGGACAATGCAAAGTCCTTTTTACGACCGCAGTGTAAGAACTTAAAAACATTACATGAATATTTTGGTTACAGTAAAGGAGAGTGAAGGCTATAATTACAGTAATGTTATTCACATACTGCTATGCATAATATGAATTACACTGCTACAGGGAGTGTCATGTAGCAGTTGAATTTATATAAGGAACGATAAGGCCATTATTAGAATATTTCTGATAGTCGAAGCTTACAGCAGCAGAAAAAAAAAAACACAGTAAAGCAAATTTGCATAACTCTATAATTTAAACGCATTACCAGGCTGTGTACATGCTTGTGGAATTATCATTCCTCTTCTTCTTCTTCTTCTTCTTGTTATTATTATTATTATTATTATTATTATTATTATTATTATTATTATTATTATTATG
This sequence comes from Chaetodon trifascialis, assembly GCF_039877785.1. Classification (NCBI taxonomy): domain Eukaryota; kingdom Metazoa; phylum Chordata; class Actinopteri; order Chaetodontiformes; family Chaetodontidae; genus Chaetodon; species Chaetodon trifascialis. Next base: position 27,793,836 of record NC_092061.1, on the reverse strand, counting down.
TTTGGTTGGTGGACATCAGAGATATCTCTGCTGACACTCTCATAGAAATAAAAATGTTAATGAAAGCTACAATAACATGATATAGGACAGTCATTAAAGGTTATTTTTCGACAGGCCTGTAAAATAGACACAAGTGCATGCACGCGCGCACACACACCGCACAAACAATTTGTAAATGGAAAGGGAGGCTGAATTAAAATGTAGATTTTCGTTCGATATCCTATCTTCTCTTGTTTTATTGTGGTGCCAGCACACTGAAGAATTGTTGTTCATGCATTTTACAATCATTAGGTTTACACATTTTTACGGAACTGGAATAAGTGTTTCGAAAAAAGAGAATAAAAACAGAATCTACAGTGACCTGTCGTTTGTCAGATTAGAATAAAAACTTGTGGCTGGGTTTTGCTGGAAATTATGGTGTTAATTTGCCTGCGAAAAACGTCTCCTTTTTGGTTGTGGGCCATTCAAAAATCTTCTTTGAATATCCGCTGCATTGCCCATGTTTAACGTGTGTTTTGAACGCATCATAAAGGTACATTTATTGAAGAAATAAAGTGTTGAATTTTAACAGCAAAAGTAGTCATTTTATTTCTTGAATAATTGTCCAGCTTGTTCAGCTGTGGGTCCTTTTAGTTGAAGCTTAAAATAAGTTTTATATTTTAGGCTGCAGAATTGACAGTGTTAAGGCCTTTTGGGGGAAGTTTGCGCCTGAGAGGCGTTGGATAACAAGTCAGTAATAAGCTGGGACGCTGGGAGGACAGTTTTTCTGTGTGATTTAGAGGTAAAAAGTGTTCAGAGCTGAATCAAAGTGCTTGGAGCTGTAAGAGTGCAGCCTCTGTCACATGCTTCCAAGCTGCCATGCTGCCTGCTCTAACAAGCCATGAGGGCAAAATTAATCTCTCCTACCGTCTCTGATTCCCCCATATCGATGGCTGAGCTGATGGCTGCTGACTCGCTCTTTCCTCTCCGGTCCATTTCTTCCACCACACCGTGCACGTCGCCTCCAGGGAGGCCATGGAAAAGCATCGTTGCCGCAGAGGGAAGGATATTATAACTGTTCTCTTCGGATCTGCAAGCCAAGATGTCCATCAGAAGCAAAACCCTGTACTACAACGCCACTCAAAATTCTCGCTTTTTAGGTTTTCCTTTCTTGCCGTGACAAGTGAGAAATCCAGATCACGGAGGAAAAAATATGAGGGAAAGATTGGACACGTGTTCTCCACACTACGTCTCATCTGCCAATGGAAACCGTCATCCGAATCTCTGCAGCTCTCATTATTAATAAGCTATGATTAATTCATAAATAACCGCTTCTCTTACTGGAATTTATTTTTTTCTCAGGCGTGATATGATTTCTGTGTTTTCGCCAATTACTCTCTCTACATTTTCTTTTCCATCTACGGTGAATAAACGTACCAACTATGAAAGCCCCGCTGCATGGGTCTCAGCACCGATGCCTCCTCCTTGCCGGGAGTAATATTTCAGGATTTCGACAGTCTGCAAGGCATTGGCAAATTTCTCCTCCTTTTGTGCAGAACAAGAAGTAACTCTGTACAACTGGCAATGCCAAAGCTGGGCAGCAGTCTGCTACTGCATCGCACAGTCAGAACGAACAAGAAGAGATATGTCCAAAAAAGCTGACAGGGAGTCTGTGAGAAAGGCTTCCTCCCCTCCTCCAGGTTCAACAGTCCAAGTTGATGCTCACAGCAGCTGATTTATGTCGCTTAAACTACTTTTTCTTTGCAGAGAAAAATAGAAAAACACAGCTTTTGCTATAAAATCCCGCCGGCCGTCTCGGAGAAGCAGTTTTCCGTTACTGTAGTCTGTTTAGTTAATGTTTTGTCTTTTGCCAAGGAGGCTGCATACATGTGCGTAACAGCAGAAGAGGAGGAGTTGGCTTTACGTTGACTGATGATAGGCGAGTGTTTGCTGGCCCCCCAAAACCGCCGTTCCTCCTTCTCAGGTCCCGGTTGGACTCTCCGCTCCTTATCAACGGGGCCCTGTTGCGTCACGACGCACCATTTATGTTCATTGGCTGTTCCACCGTCACCGAACTGTTCGGCTATACTTTACCGACCGGTCTGAAAAAGCAGCAGACCCTCTGCCTCCGTTGTGCACGGACCACCGGCCACCGTCCCCCTCTCTGTCTGACCGGAGCTGCAGTTTTAAGGGTCGGTTTTACAGAAAGACAAGAGTCAGAGCGGGAGAGAGTTTCAGTCCTCTGATGTGCTGGAGGTGTCTGTGCGCACTGAGGAGGTCTGCTGGGACCTTTACTGAAGTGACGCGCACATAGGGTTCCACACAGCACCACTTCTGCTGCTCTCAGCCTCTTCATTGCACCAGAGGGCTGAGCACAGAACCTGCAGGGGTAGGCAAAACTGCACGAGGTCTCCCAAATTAGCCTTAAAATAAAGAACCACAAAGGTTTACTTTAAAATCCATTTTATTTTATTTTATAATAAAAGACAAATTCAAAACAATTGAACGAATTGAAACCATGAACGCGCTACTTTTTCTGAAAGTGAATTTTCTCATTCGGCCTATACTGTATGTGGAAGGTGGAAATGGGACTCAGAACTCATGTAAAAAGCTTCAATTACCTAAAAAATAACTATTGCAATATAGAAAAGCAAGACCTTTTAAATGTCACTAAATGTCATCTTTCACCAGAGATTAAAAAAAAAAATCAAGGAAAACATCAAGCTCCTAAAATGAAAAGCGAACTTTATTGATAAGAGCGGAAAGTGTGTTTAAACACAGCGTGAGTGGGACTGTTTAACTTAGACCTAACTAATTCAGGCATTTAGGTATCATAAGATAAGATAAGATAAGATAAGATAAGATAAGATAAGATAAGATAAGATATAACTTTATTAATCCCCGTCGGGGAAATTAGGGTGTTACAGACAGCAGAAACAGTAGCAGGAATCAAAAAAGGAGAGCAGAAGGGAATAAAAAAAATAAAGTCTCATCTCTACGTTTTAGAATCATTGATCTTATTGTTTGTTGGTTTAATTTAGGTGTATTTCTTTCCTAGAAAGCGCTCCATCTCCTGAGCTCCACTCTGTCATTTGATGTCATTTGTAATAGAGCGGCTTCAGTCACACAGAGCGAGCAGTTTGGTTCAGCAGCGGGGGCTGCAGCATGAGGCTGAGCTGATCCCGGATCTGCTCATTCTAATTAGCTCTCTGCTCTTAATTGGGAGGGGGAAAGTGGACTTCGTCATCAGAGGACGTGTTTGAGGACCGGAGGATAGGTTTGATCTTGCACAAAAGACGGTAGTTACAGCGGTGTGGGAGAAAATTACACGTTATCACATCACCGCTCCGGCTTTTGTTGTTTGAAACTGAAGTCAATTCAAGCAGTTAGTGAAATGATTAAAAATGAAATTCATCCACCATTCAACCTCCTGGCATTTATACATAAGAGCAATAGTGTAACGGCGGATTTATGCGCTAAAACAGAATTTAAAATTTTCTATGTTCTTGATATTTCTCATTCTTTTCTTCTCAAAAATACCTGTTCTACCCCCTCCCGCGCGTAACAGCTCGCGTTTAGGCTATTGTGAAGTTTTATACCACAAATATGATGTTAAGCTCCTAAATCCTTATGCAAATCAGCTCCTCTGTAATACCCTTAATTGAATACATGCATATTTATCATCTGCGTTTTCTATCTGCTATAAGGCTAGGTTTATACATTAAACATAGCGGCAGCGAGCATGTCTGCGGGCGTGTATGAAATATGATATTAGGTGGTAAGATTAAGGAAAAAATATCAGTTTGTATGTATTTGTATCAGGAGAGCCAGACTGGCTTGTTTCTCTGATTTGATTTAAGTCACCTCTCAGCATTAAGAAAAAGAAGAACACGTTTACACAGAATTAAGAAATGATTTATGCAAATGTAGGCCGGGATATGGGCAATATGTCGGAATACTCTCAGTAATGTGCGTTCACAATATTCACTGCAGAGGAGGAGAAAACTCACAAGACGATAATTAACAACAGTATCAAGCGTGTTAAGACAGAGCTGCGCTGGTTAAAATAGTCCAATATTTAATTCATCTATGGTACATTTATTTAAAAAGGTAAAACTGAATTAATTACAGTTCACCCAACACATCCTGTTTCTCTCTCTGTCTCTCTTAAACACGCGCGCGCGCGCGCGCACACACACACACACACACACACACACACACACACACACACATTTTTTTTTTTAACATGGGGGCAGCAGACTCACATTTTCAATGCTGGGAGATAAAAAGGCGCAAGAAAGAGAATCAAAAGGCAAACCATCACCAACACCACTTATTCAGTTTTGTCAGGGAAGCATTATTTATGCTTTACACATACTTCCATCAGTTTGTTCCCACTCACCATGACATCCAGTATATTACAAGAAGGCAACCTCACTGAGATTTTCAGCATAAAACGTACAGACTGTACAGATTTCAGATTGAAAGGTGTGATCCGGGATTTTAGAGTTCTTCAACAAATAGGTCTTATCATTTTCAAACACATATAATGATGAAGTTAGATGCAAGGACTATCCTATGAGCAAAAGATTCTGATTATACTATGTTTTGTTATTACTAAAATTGTGACTTTTGCCTATTAGGTTTGGTTCAAACAATGGTAAAAAAAAAACTTCTGGTAGGAATTTGGTATTTTACTTTGCAATGTTGCAGTGTTGCAGTAGCGCTCATGCTTGGACAATATGATGTTATATACTGTAAAAGTATAGAAATTTGCCCACGACCAGAGATGCTGTCATGCTGTTCATATCATGGTAACTATCACTTTACTGTCTTTGCCTATACAAGACATTGTGGACCATGTCACAAATCAACCAGTGGGACTGTTTCATGGCAATTTTGGATGTTTATGTGGTTTTTAAATAAATGTGACAGACATTTCTGTTTCTCAAGTTAAAATATAACTATATATACAGTCTAGATTGATTCACAATCATGGCTGCAACCAGGACTGCATAGGTACTGAGGTCATGAATATAAGGGCCCCTGAAATCCAAGTCTGACGAGACACCAACAATAAAATCACTAAATTCTTTTTATTTATTATTTATTAATTTGTATTTTGGATATATTCTTTTACTTTAATTTGCATCTCAGTACATTTTCTGTATTTTTTTTTTCCCCGACGAGGTCTTAATGCTATTTGAAATGCCTCTCCACACTGCCATGACTTCTCCTGAAAAAGTACCATTTTATTTGTTTATTTATTCATTTGCTGCCTTAAAAACAGTCATATCTAAACATCCTGCATTTAAAATGACCAAAAACAGGGTATTGAATATCTGTATCTGTAATATCTTTCATAAAACCCATTAATCCCTAATCAAGGTTCCAAAGGTAGCTCCACTCACAAGATATGGCTACGTCTAGGATTTTATCGAAGTCATCCACCCCTACTCCAAATTCTGTGGATAGTATTTTTTGATTACTGATGACTCATAAAAAAGAAAAGAAAACAAAACGAAACAAAAAAGTATTTTGCCCACTTTGATGTCAAAAATATTAAAAAGATTCAGTTCTCTGTAAAACTTTCCTCTTTCGTGAGTCAAGGTGAATGATCAAGGTTTAGCCGTATATTCCTGGGGTAAGTACACTGAGAGCAGTGAAAAAAAATGTGTGCATGTACATACAAGGCCAATATTTTTCTGATTCTGATTCTGAAAACAGTTTGAGGACAGTGAAAACGACTGATGGGACACAAAGGAAGTACACCCTTGTGTCAGCTTTTACTGACCAAATATGATGTTTAATAACAGTAGTGTTAAAATATCTATCATGCTCATGGTATGTTGTTTAATTGGGTAGAGGCAACAATACCAACTTTAGAGTGCACTAATCCTAATAACCACAGTGGAGCTAATAAACTAACAATGTGAGCAGCTAACTTAAATACTTTGCGGAAAGCATATGCCCTTGTGTGTGTGTGTGTGTGTGTGTGTGTGTGTGTGTGTGTGTGTGTGTGTGTGTGTGTGTGTGTGTGTGTGTGTGTGTGTGTGTGTGTTATGTCTGTTAGGGGGTGGTGTTGCTGCTTGTCGACGACTAAAATGCTGATGCAGCTCCACTGATTACTCCTTGTCCCATAATGATTTCCAAACAGGGCAGCCATCAATAACACAAATCTGCATTTCTCAGAAAAACATCACCCTCGTCAGGCTCCTGGCATCTTTTTGATCTTTCCCCATTTTTTAATTGTATTCTGCATGAAGGTAGAGGAGAGGCATCGGGTGCGTGGCTTTAATGGGATGCTGCTGTGGAAGTGGGGAGTGGGTTACACACCCTCTGAGGAGAGCTCGGCTGTAATTAAGAAAGGGAACAAAGCAGAGGAGACTAAAAACACATGAAAGGGAGGAAGCAGATCACCTAATCACTGTACGTGCACCATCCATGCCTGCATGTAAACACACACTTTTAATGCAAGAAAGAATCACACACGAACATAAACACAGAGCAGTTCAGACAGCACACCTGAGCCTCTCAGATGTCAGTCTCATCCATGTAGAGTGTGTGAGGAGGCCTGTTTTCTTATGGGAGTACGCTATGTACACATCACATGTAATGGAACCATTAGATTAATTCTCATCTAAACAAATGGCATTTTAAACACTGTATGCCAGTGGGTCCCAGCCTGAGGCTCGGGACCCCCTGGGGGTCACATGACAAATCTAACGGGTCACTGGAGACAAGAAAAAGAAAAAAAAGAACAGACAATTCTATTGAACATGAGATTCTTGGCTTTAGAAACAGTAGCGCTTTAACTCAACTCAAAGTGTATTTAGTTTTCAATCCTCTCATTCAGTCCTCTCAGACTTTAGATAGTAGTTAGTTAGTAAGTAGAGCTTGAGTTTACACATAAAAAATGCTTCTAATCTGCTGCTGCTGTCATGTAAAAAGCATGTGTCTCAGTGAGGCATAGGGGTTAAGGCAGCACTTATGAACCGTGACATCACTGGTCCAAGTCCAGCCATGGACCTGTGTTGCATCCCATTTCCCATCTCTCTCCCCTCATACCTCCTCATCTCTTCTATTTTTAGGTGTGTAACAATGCTTTCATCAGTTAATCCAGTAGGTTTGCTGGGATAAATTTCTCAACCTATAAAGGAACACTGTATTTGATTTGATTTGATTTGATTTGATTTGAACAATTTCAAATCACATAATTTAGAGATATGTGGTTTTCTTTAGAAAACAGCGATAAGATTTTTTCTTGTGTAGATAGTTTCACTTCTTAGGGCCTCAAAAATGATTTAAATGAACAAAAGCAAAGAGTTGAAAGCCACTCTTTCGTTCACTCAAACCACTGACAAGAGGTTGCAAGCTGACATTTCTTTCTAGTCCTCAAGGCACAACTGCTTTATGCAATAATGAGTCAGCCTGTGTCCAGATTTGTTTTATCACTCATTTACTGTCCACCCTTCCTATCTTGTGTCTTCTAGCAGGATGCAACTCCGCAACTCTGAAACAGCAGATATCAGGTATGTATAAAGTTTGTACAAAGTTCCTCAATTTGAATAAATGATTACTGAGCGCTTTGGTTTTATGTATTTAGGATGTTCTTACATCCAACAAAGAGTCCTAGAAGGAGATTTACAAGCTACTTTCTTCATTTCCCACAGCGATGTGATGGCTGGTAAAACGGCAGCACTGAAATCAGTTTGTGGTTCACAAAGGAAAGACAGAGGGCAAAGAATGGAATTAGGAAAAGAGGAAGGACTGCAAATGTAACTGAGCAAATGTAGTTCTAGGTTGAAAACTCAAACTCTAGTAAGTGAATGTAAAATCTGTTGCAGCATCATATTGTTTGATTGACAGGTGATCTCCATGAAGTGCTGTGGAAAAACAGCAATACTGAAAGGATCCAAAAATACACAGCAGACAGTGATGTGAATGACGACCAAAAGGAATACCAGTGTAATGACCCGTCCAAAATTACAGGTAGTCACAGTAATGGCAGGAGGAAAGAGCAGTGAACGTAGGAGGGCAGCAGTGAAGAACACAGCCACTCTGAGTTAAAATGCCCTGATACCTCTTTATTCTCCACCTTTCAGCACAACATATTCCAGGAGTCACTGCTTACACTGAGGCAGCACATGCTCATAGTGACATGGTGTTGAAAATGACAGAAAAGGTGGTCTTCCAGATTTGGCTCAGACATAGAGCTGGGAATTATTCCATATGGATATAGAAAGATACATTATATGCTGGAAAGAGTATGAAATGTTAATGAAGATAGTTTTCAATTATTTAAAATGAAGTATCTCAGAATATGTGGGTGAAATCAGAGGTAAAAGGCTATGATGGTATATGACTTCACAGTGTGCTGTGGCAGTGTACAACCAAATGTTTATTTAAAGAATATGTGTCAGGCCCACATGAGGAAAGACACGTCAGAGATGGAAACACAACACTAAAAAATCATCTAAATTATTATTTCATAAGCTTTAGATGTCTTTAATTAGAGCCGAAACTATATGGGTTAAATGGCAAATACTCCATCTAATAATAATGTAATGGAGTGAATAGACACCATGTTTTGACATACACACCACATTTAAACATGTAGTATGATTCTAGCGAAGGTAGAAGACAGTGACCAGGGGTGATTCTTAGCCAGGTGAATTATATAACTTTGCTTGTATGTCATGAGTACAATATTGTGTACAGTGTTGGAAGAAATATCAAGTTCTTTCATTCAGGTAAAAGTAGCAATACCACAATGTAAAAATACAACACATGCCCTTTATTTTAAAAATTATCAATGTGTTACCAATATTATCCATCTTATTTTGTGATAGTATATCATATTACTGGATTGTTATTACTGATGTATTAACATGCACATTTCAGTAATGCATCACGATCACCATAAACTGATCATATGATTTAATGATAAGTAAATATAGATGTCAGACAGATGTAAAAAGTAAAACAATGTCATCTGAAATGTGTTGTAGTTGAAGTACGAGATAAATTAAAAAGAAAATACTTAAGTTTGGACCTAAGTATAATATTTGTACTATTTTCGACCTCTGATTGTTAAAGGCTAGCTGTTTTCAACAATCTGATACAAGGTATGTTGAAATGGTAAACACAGGGTACAGGGAAATGCAACTGAATGATGATAAATGAAGGCCATCAGATAATATTTAAGTCTTGAGCTGTACCATACACATAGTGCCAAAATGATGGGAATTGGCTTGTCCTAATCACTGAATAATCAATGGACAACATGGAATTTTCCTGCAGCTAATCTGTGCATGTCTTTGTTTTTTTCATATTCATTTCAGATTTCATCTTCTGTTCTTTTTCTCTTACCTCTTTGTCATATCTTTGCCTTTATTTGGTAGCGAACAGAAACAAAGGTTTTGAATCAAACCAAGGATGTTGCAGTTATATGTCTTATATGTCCATAACTTCACCACTTGGCTTGCAGGGTGCCTCTCATACATTCTATTCTCTAAGACCAGTTTCTTTTAGACAAGTAAAATCTTACCTGATATACATTACAACTAACATAAATTTGAATTCAGCAGTTTTAGAACAAAATATTTACAACAGTGATTTTGAATTGAAGTTAAGGTGAATTTTCTTTACTTTATGCGGAAATTACAATGCGTAAATGCAACAAAATGTGCTTTTAAGTACAGGAGAATATCTTCAAAAACAGTAGAGCTCAAAGCTAGTAATCAGTGTTGTAGTGTTGTCAGTCTGAGGCTCAGTGTACTGTACTGTTCTGTACATCTAATAGGTCTGTTCAAAGAGGTGATTTAAGTCATCTCTCAGTGGGGGAGCTTCAGCTGATTCTGACCGACCTCACATAAACTGTACATGTGATCAGCATTGTGCTTCTGGCTTTTAATGGTTTTCATGGGGAGGCAGTGTGAAAATATGGTATACGCATATGCTGACTAAACTGAAACTCTTGATCATTCATAATGTGTGCCAAATTGATGTCATTTTTATACATTATGAGAGCAGAACTGTGAAAGTCTGTAATTAATAATCAATATTTAACATTGTCTTGTTTCTCATGGCTGAGTTGAGGTACTGTTTTTCTCCTGGTTTTGTGTAGCGCCATGCTCCCACCCCAGCCCCTGTCAATCAGCCCCAGACTGCAAGGATTACAAAAGAAGCTCATTCTGCCCCAGGAGCCCCTCTTTGGAGAGCAATTCTAAAACTTACATGCCTCTTATTTGTTGGGTCAAAGGTTAAATTGCTGACCCTCCCCTCCATCCCTCCCTCTTGCTCTCCCCACCATGGCCAAGCTGTACTCGGAGTCTTATATTTACATGGATTAGAGTCCTTTCACGCTGAAGAAAAGAGCTGGTTCACAGTCAAAGCCCGAGGAGCAGTCCATGCTGCCCGAGTGGCCACATTATTCACTGGCAGACAATGACCATATTGTAGTTATGTGGAAACGGAGGGGGCAGGAGGAAAGAGAAATCCCCCCTTTGCCATGGCAAAGTCCAACACTTGTGCCACGGAGAGGGGAGGGCCGAGCCCCATCCACTTTTTCAAGCAGAGCAAACAAAGCCTGCCCACTGTGAACAAGATGAAGATGTCAAAAGCTTTTAGGCTGGGGGGTGAGATGGGGTTTAGGGGATAAACCAACAAAACAAGTGAAAAGGTCTTTTCTCAAATGGATAAATCCTACTAAGTCTACATTTCCACATCAGATTTACTCTCTCCTCTAACATCCTCTCTCCTCCTCCTCTCAATAACCATTCTAAATCAAACTATATAGAAAAGGGAAGTATCACTTTAAAGAAGGAAGGGAGAAACATTGCTTGTTAACACAGCTCCTACTGATTTGTATCATTGCTTAGAAAAAATCCTGAAATCACATATGAAAATTTGAATCTTGTTTTTGCCTTACTGCAATATTTCAGAGCAAGTATCTGACAAACAATAGCTAGAAAAAGTTGTCAAGCTTGAAAAAAGAGCTTCACATGGTAAATCATGTCAAAGAGGACTTTAAAACTGATATCAGAATCATAAGCTCAGGACTGCATAACATACACCTTTGAAGCTTTGAAAATTCTGAATTTCCTTGGTGTAGACTGGAACTAATGTCACTTCTCTGGGTTCTTCTGGCTATTTAATGGCAGATTTCCTTGCAGTAAATAAGGACGTACAGATATTTCTCCCCAACATGCACCTATGGCAGTGTGATGTCCCAGAGGACAGAAGCCCGAGGCATTGGGGAATGAATGACATAAAGAGGTCTGGTATACAGCCACAGCCAATTCACATGCAAATAGCCAGCCTTGCACTGACTCTGATTAACTCCCTGTGAGTTCATAGCTTCCCTGTTAACAAAGATTTAGCCGCTTTTGAGTGAAGCGGTACATTAAGTGTGGAGAGACAGAGTGAGAGAGAACTGGTGGCGAACCTTACAGTAAAGCCCCCTCAGGACATAATGCAACCTCCGTTTTGTTGGCCTAATCCGCCTCACAGATGCAGGACAGAGCTGCTACTGGTACAAGAAACGAGAAAAAGGAGACAAAAGAAAGCAGCGCTCTTGTTTCTCATTCCATCTCAGCAGCAAAAGTCCTCCAAAGCCCAATGGCTGAACTCAATGAATGACTTGAGATTGAGTCAGTCAAGAGTTGTGTGCCCAGTAGAACCTATGAATGGGAATGGGTCATGCTGCTTTACAGCACTGCCCGTATTTCCTTACCAACAACATCCATACAGTATTTCAGTCTCACCAATTGCATGTTGACTAAAAAAGCAGCTTCATCAAATGAAGGTTTGTGAAATAAGTCCAATGTCTTTAGATGAAAATTACGTATCTGCAAAAAGTCAGAGTAACACAACAAAATGAGATGCAACAAGAAACAGAGAGTAATTTGTCATTTAAAAGGTGCTGAAGCCGGTTTGGAAGTGCTGTAGTCTCAGTATTCGCCACTAGATGGTGGCTCCAAGAAAACTCCAAACTATATTGAATTCACTGAAAATTTTCCAACTTCCTTCCTGCAGTCTAAAATCAGTGCATAGTCAACTAGTTATGTTTGGATTTCCGTAAATTATTTCACTGCTTGTACTATATATATTGTCATTGATATTGAGAATGACTGTTCCATTCAATAGACATTAATGCTTATAGAGTACTCACACTTTCTTTTAAGTATGCATTTGTACCCTTTGTATCATACACTCCTTCAGTGTGTAGGTTGTCCACAATGCTACCATAACATATAATGAAGCCCACGAAGACTGAGGATATATCAGGATGTGAATATGACAAATACGCTGCAAACAAATACAGACAGGGACAATGGACACACAAATGGTTCTTCTACATGTACATTAGCCTTGGTTTTGATGTCAGAAAGAATAAACCAACATGAAGTCATGAGAACTCTTTATAGAAGAAAAGCAAGCAATTTGGAAAATGAAAAAGAATTCAATTAGAACCATTACACAAAAACTGGGATTGTAACAATTTGAAAAATTGAAAAAGATTAGAAACCACTGGTGTACTTTACCCCAGACGATGGACAGGTTGGTCAAGGAAAACAGCAGCAGCTGGTGACAGAAACATTGAAAGAGCTGTGAATAAAAACCCTGAAACAAATGACCCTTGTCTTCTGGAGGGTTCTAAAAATCCTACAGCAGGTGAAAGTATCACAGTGGTGAAAGTATCACAGTATAGCATTTGCAGAAGACTTCAAGAGCACAATTACACAAGCTAAACCACAAGATACAAACCTCTCATCAGCAGCAATGGGAGGGCCAGGTTAGAATTTGCAAAGAAGAAGAAGAAACGTACTTTTTATTATCACGCACAGAGTTTAGTTGCACACTACATGCCATGCTTCCGTGAAATTATTACTCTCCGCGTTTAACAATTCTGTTATGGTTTGGCAGCTAAAGCTCATTTACAAGTGTGAACTAAAGGTCTGTGATGGCACGCAAACTCCAGCCATAACACTGCTTGCTCATCCGCCACCCTGTCTGCCACACCCTTATTTTCAGTTCACTTTAGTTATATAGTGACAAATCACAACAAAGGTTTTCTCATGATATTTCCATATAGAACAAGTGCAGACCATACTTCAAGATTTAGATAAGAGATTTAAGATCCATACTTTATTAATCACCACACAACATGCCATGCATTGGTGAACACAGCAACACACACAACATGCATATGTCATGCTTAATGGTAAAATTATTCCTCCGCGTTTGACCCATCCTTGGTCCGTCCTTCCTCCGCGGCAGACCAGGAGCGGTGGGACCCAACTTTCTGTCATCACCATTGGTCAGGTGGTGAACATGCAAACTCCACACAGAAAGGCTCCCTTTTTCCTCGAGCAGGCACTGAAGGCATGGTAGAGGACACGCCACCAGCAAACCGGGACCTTCTAGCTGTGAGGCGACAGTGTTACTACTTGTACCACCGTGCCACCCAAAAGAAGAACAGGGATGAACAGGGATGAGTCAGACAAGTTTTTGAACAAAGTTTTTTGGACAGATGAGACCAAGATAAACCTTTAGCAAAGTGGTGGAATGGTTTAAGTGGAGATGTAATCATAACTCATTATAGCAGCAACAGAGTTAACCCAGAAGTCTACCAAAATATTTTGTGTGCCTAGGTACAAAGAAATATATAAGCTCATAGGTAATTGGTCATCTTGCAGCGAGACAACACCCCAAAGCATACTGCCAATGCAACCAAGGAGTTCATGAGGGGAGAAAAGTGAAGGGTTTTAGACTGGCCAATTCAGTTTCCATACTTAAACCCTATTGAGAATGCATTTCACAGAGGAGACCAAAGAGAGAAACCCCACAAAATGAACAGCAAATAAAGACGGTTAATATTACCAAGTTTAGATCAGTGGAATAGCGTGAAACTGGTGACATGAACATGAGTCAAAATCAAGTATATCATTAGCCTGAACAAAAAGAAGGTTTTGAGGTGGGTTTGCCTGATAAGCAGGTGTCTCAGCCGACTCAGTGTGGTCATTGTTGCAAATGTGCCCTGAGAGCATTTTACTTAGACCTACCAAACCAAACTTCTCTTTTTTTCTTCTTTTTTTTCTTTTTATCCACAAACATGTTTTCTTTACAATTCTTGGCCTTGTCACAAAGTACAACTCATCCAAGTTTAGCTCACAAAATTTTATGACGCCATGTTTCAAAAATACCTTCCAGTGACGTGAGTTGGACTCAATGGCATGTTTTGCAATGTTGAGGATAAGCATAAGAGGTGTATAAGTCGAGTGACTGCACGAATGTGACTTTTTTTGTGCAGCTTTGATTCATATCTGGTAGCTGTACCACCCAAAGCCTCAGCGGCAGCGCCCTGCATGGTGCTGCTCTGCTGGTGTGAAACCAAGAGAATAGCCTTTGTCAAGGTGTACTCATTTCAATTCTCACTCATCTCCCCTGGCATAGGGGTGTTAAATTATATGCTCCAGAGGACTCCACATTCATATTTTTACAAGACCCAGGTTATTAGGCAAACAGGCTCTGCAGATGTCCCCTGCTATGACAGTTTTCACAGTCAAGGATTTCGACCTTTATTTCCATCCAAGTACCGCCTGCACTCCCCTTCGCACCCCCTGTGACACACACACACACACACACACACACACACACACACACACACACACACACACACTCGCACATGCACACACACCCACATTTACAGTACAACCACTTCCACCCCTCACCAATTCCCGCTCCCTCTCCCTCTAACTAGGCGAAAGCCCCCAAGTCTGTAGAGGGTGTGATCACAGTAAAGTTGCTCTGGGTGTAAGACTCCAGGCAGAATGGCTGAATATCTGAACCTCCCAGTCTTTGCCGTCGATTGACAGCACAGCCCTCAGCCCCACAACCTCTCATTTTGCAGCTTTATTTATAGTTCCCCTCTGCATAGTTCATAGGGCTAAAAAAATGTGTTTCTGATGACCATTTGTTCCTGAAGAGGAGACAAATTACAAATGTGAGCTTCGCCTTTGTACTTTGAAAATGCCTTTTTCATAACCAAAAACGGGCCTGATGAAAAGACCAAGGAACATCAAAGTGGTTCACCCTCTGACAGAAAGGTTAAAAGTTGAGCTTGAACACTGATTCTCTCGCATTCTTCCCAGCTCGATTCTCATTAGCCACTCATTTTAATCAGATGCACCATCAATTAGTATGACTTTTCTGTGCGTTTGATGCTTAAAAGTTGGATCTCAAGGACGCAGAACTTTCAGTGTACTCAGATAGGAGGCAGGGTTGGTGAAGCATCCAGTGTTCACTTTACTCATGGCTGTGTTTTTTATTGCCACAACAGAGGAAGTGGTTAATTCCGAGACAGCCAGGGTTCAGGCCAGTGGTACACGTATGTTTAAGTGCGTACATGTGAGTGTTTTTGGGTGGTTGCCTGTATTTTAGACACAGGAAATAGGACAAGTATTGGTTGGGTATCCCTTGGGATAACTATTCTTTTGATTATGGGCCACTATTGCTGTCTTATCAGATTTTGCCCAGTTGGTGAATTCATAATTATGCATTGGTCAATAAACTGGTATTACCAAACTGACAAGAATAAAAATTTTGAGCAGATTTCCTTCATTCCTTGTCCTACAAATCATCACATATGTACATACTGGCAATCAGCCGAAAATATTAACTATCATCAGCTCTAATTCAAAAATGTCAGCATCCACTCTGGCCTCCAAACACCCAGGGGCTAAGCCGTGGTATGCGTTAACTATGGAAAGTGTTATGCCGTAAATAGATATTGCCTGTTTGGGGACTTGCATTAGGCTACATGTTGCTGGTATGCCAACAGCTGAGAAATCCACACATGTAAAAGCCGATATGGCTTTTACATACATGCAAAAACAACAGAATGTGAATGATAAGCACAAATATCTATGTTTTGCAATTTAGCTTCAGAATTTTGAGATTTTAGTTTTTCTTTTATCTGTAAAATTGTGGTTATTTGCAGTTTGCGAGAGCCCTCATGCACTATTTCAAGCTTATTGCATTTTTCTTGTTCTTCTTCATTATTCTTTTCCTCATTAGGGGTTGCCACAGCGGCTTATCTGTTTCCATCTTGCTGATTTTATGATCATCCTATTTGATTTGGCATATGTTTTTTTTATGCCTGATGCCTCTCCTGATTTAACCCTCCCCATTTATCTGGTCTTGGGACTGGCAATTAGGAATGCACTGGCTTGTGCAGGGGAGCAAACCGGGGTTCAGTGTCTGGACTTACCCTATGATCAGTAGATGACCCGCTCTACCTCCTTAACACAGCTGCCCCTGAACCCCCCCCGATTATACAATGAATTTAGATCCAGTGTATAAACTAGAGGATGTTATGTTGTGTACGTATTTTAGATTATACATCTTCTCTTTAAATTGTCACCACATCATTGCAAAAAAGATACATTCTTACCAAAAATATTCTAACCAGTCTTCAGTGTCTCTTGAATATGTATATTTAAACATGTGTCAATAAATATGAAATGGTTTAAGAAAAACAATGTTTGGGGGTTTTTTTGACACAAAAACGCCAAGTATGAAAATTAGACTCCACTTTTGTTACTGTTTCAAGAATTAATACAACAGAATCCAGGCTTGATTAGTAGAATAAAGGACAAAGAAATACACATAAATTTATAGCAGGGATTAGCTCTGGGAGAATAATCAGAAGATGTCAGACTCTAGTAGACAGACCAAAGCAATGAGGATATATAGGTCAGAGGAAAATGACACCCAGTCTATCACAGTTTGCCTCAACAGTGCTGAGGAAGAAAAGGGAATAATAGGTAGAGTACAGAGAGCGAGCACAGCCAAGATCAAAGTTGATAGAAGGCTTACACTAACATATGGGGCCAGTATTGGCCTTTTGAAAATACAGATACTGTCTGGTTAGTGTTAGTATTGTCTGACATGATGGACAAGATACAGGATGACTAAATATACTGTACATTTTTAGAATGATTTTGATTAGGTTACAATATGGCAGAAATATTTCTAAGAAATTGTACACAATTGTACACATCACATTTGCATGACAAAATGAAATAATACAGCTAAAACCCCACTTGTATCCCTCAGAGGACCAACCACAAAAACAATATTGTGACATACAAACTATTTTGTATGACATATATGACATAAAGGCAAAATGCTAAAAGGTGAAACAAAAAGCCAAGAGAGGCCAGATGGGATGAATTAAAATAATAAATAAATAAGCATAACAGCACACACATTGAAAAGTCTCTCCTCAGTGGCATTCATGGTGTTGCAGTAGAAAAGGAGTTTCAGGCACTGTAAAACAATCCAATCAGTACTTCCTTAGAAGCTTACTGAGGCCTTAACACTGACTGACCTCCACAGTATGTATTTGTGATGTAGAATTTGCTGGGTTATAAATAAACAACAACGGTATTGGAATTAGATGAAACACATCCTTACATAAAATATGAAACATATAAAACTAAAAGGTTTTGTTTTTTTAATTGTTGTTTCAGCCAGTAGGATTTCATAGAGGTGAATTTTAATTCAAATGACTTCAAGGAGAACTTGAAGTTCATTAGAGCACAAAATAGCAGTGCAGCCCAGCTTCTGTGGTGTTGTTGATTTTCATAAATTGGGGTAAGTTTCACTGAAAGGTTACATCTGTTTGACTTTCTAGATATCTAGGTTATATATAACCTTTGATTCAACAGCATTTTGACATCTATGTTTGAACATGTGGCAAATTGTACAGGATTGACTGAGTTTATTTCTTAGCAAATGCTAAACACAAGCAGTTAAATAGTGAAATCCTTTACATAAATTGCACAAGTTTATGTTAGATGCAGTAGACCAATAGAGGCTTCTTTCCACCTACCTACAATCCAGATAAGCCTTAACATCATGCAATGACTTATTTGCAAAGTTAACATTACAAAGTTGACCTAAGAGAGAGGAGTGTCCAAAATTAAAAGCAGTTTTTCTCTGGGGAGCATGGACGTATTCCTCATCTTGTGTTCAAATGTGCCTTTTGGGGTGCTCCGGGGAAGTTAGGGCTTCCCCAAAAGGTTTCACTGTCTGGAGACCATGAATGTCCACAACCATTTCCTTGGAAGTCAGACCGGTTGTTGTGTGAAAATGCCAAGAATCTCTTTGCAATTACCATCAATACCAGCAAGATATAATATTGTAGATCAGCAAAGACTGAATACTAGTCCATATGTTTTGTTCCAGAATGACCAGCACTGGTCTTTAAAACTGTCTGAGACTGTAGTGCAATTTAAAAATAATAATGATAACGATCTTTACTTGTATAGCAAACTTCATTCAGTGCATAAGTGTGAGGCAAAGCACGAAAGTTTCACACCTGTATCATAAGTCATAGCTAGTTAAAGGCTAATTTGAAGAATTATCTTTGAATCTTTTAAAAATATTAAGCAAGCCGGCTTCCCTGATATCTATAGGTGATGTGTTCCAAATTAAAGTTACGGATTGTGCAGTCACAGACTGGTAGGGATAGAGCATTTCACTTTGAACACAAAAAATAAGGTGTTGGAGGCAGACGGTGCCTTGACAAAGGTGTTGGAACAGGGATCTGCTGGTGAAAGCCGGGTAGCTGAACAGAGTCGAAGGAGTTAACACTCAGCTGTGGTTAATCTCCTCAGGGGACTTTGGGGCAATATCCAGTTAGACTGGAATGTGTATGTGTGTGATTCTGACCAGGGGCTGGCACAACTGTCTCTCACTCCTCCTGCAGAGAGCCTATGGTCGCTCCTCTCAGCAGTGTTATTTCTCCTCAGCACCCTATTAAAACTGCTCTCAACACATGGAACTGGCTTCGACCATGGTAGACAAGCAACTCCCTGGAGCCTAACCACTGACGCTTGAGTCCAAACCACACAAGACCTCAGAGTACACAAGTGTTATACTAAAAAATTAACTCTGCTCTCTACAGATGTTGGAAAGCCAGAGATTCAAACTTTGTAAGAGAAAAAATCCAATGAGTCAAGATTCCAAGAAGTTACATGGTATCCTAACCATTACCATTACCTAAACTTGCAAATAACACAGAGAAAACAATAGCTGCAGTATAGTTTGTTTGGTTATTTCTTTCCAATGATGACATGACAAAACAACGGCTGAAAACACAAGTCCAGGAAAAAGTGTCTTGAGCTGCAGTTTCTCTAGTGGTCACTGGACTCTTTGAATTCAGTGGAGAAATCACCCAAATTATCTCTCAATAAACATCACTATATTTCCATGTAGCTCTCAGTAGCTAATTTTACTATATGAATTATGTGCTGGATGTGATTTTTAATTACTTTGTTCCATTAAGACAGGCATGTCCAAACTATTCCACAAAGGGCCAAGTGGCCGAAGGTTTTCTTTCCAACCAAGCAGCAGCACACCAGACTTGACTCATTTCATCAGCTGATCTCAGTCTTCAGACAGCTAATTGGTCAGACTGCATCCTCTTGATTGGTTGGACTTTGGACTATTCCACAAAGGGACACATGGCCCTTTGTGGAATAGTTTGGACATGCCTGCATTAAGAGCATATTAAGGATCATGTGGCTCATCCCATTTAAATGGGTATCCACTGCTTTGATTACTCGGAAAAGTTTAGATCTATAACATTTTAACAAAATTTAGCAATCTTAATAATTGCTTTGTTAGCATTCAGCAACTACGTGGCTCTGTACTTTCTCCAGTCTATTTAGCCGTGGCTTCAGTAACCTATACTAAAAGACCAAAAGAAACTATGAAAGAAAACAAACAAAAAACAAAACATTTCCTTTGACAGCAAATTATTTTTTTACATAAAATCTCAAACTGTAAGTTAGAATGCTATATGAAGGAATTTATGAGCTAAGCTAGAGTCAGCATTTCCAGCTTTCAAGAGCAATCTTTCACAACACGAGCTGAATAAGTACATGCAAAATTGTTCTGAAGAAATGTTAGCAATTTTGAAATGGGCCTGCATCTAAAATGTGGTGTTTTTACATGGTGGTTAAGGGGCTTACTCCCCATGGGTTCCTCTCTGTAAACTTCAGGGGGTGTGTCTCCATTTCCGTTGTGAGTTATGCTAACTTCAGCAGATGGTAGTAATTTACAGAAGCCTACTCTTTGTGTTAAAGGAAGACCAAACAAGTAGACCTGAATGCACAAATCTTTTAATGCTTTAAAGGACCAGTGTGTACATTTAATGGCAGCAGTGAGGTGCCAACTGAATGCCCTCAGTAGAAGAACTTGGCGGACTCTGTGGAAGCCTTGCTCCCTTTGTAGAGATAAAGAACTCATTAGAAGGAAACATAAACGTTCTTATTTTCAGGTTACATTTTAATTATACACTACTATTATAGATTATACACTAACGAAACATTTCTGCCTATTGATCCTCCTAACTTGCATACACAGGATCCTTAATGAGAAGGACACATGTTCATGACATGGCAACACCGGAGATAAATATTGTAAGTTTATTATGTGAGCCTTTGTGAGAATCGAGGCTGACAACTGAACCACAAATTCATATCCACAAGTCCGATTTTGTAAATACTAATTTTACTGTTTGGTAAATAGGTGCAACAGGGCACTTAATACTGCCAAGGTTAGGGGTTACAATGTGATTGAGGCCACACAGGCTACAAATTAATGCAGATGCAATATATATCCATTAATTCACCAGTCTACATGAAACCCACAGTCGACATTAATTTCAAACTAACTCTTGTTTTTATGCCTTCTACTCTATGAGGCCATGAATCCCCAGGGTTTGTTTCCCCCTTGTACAAGCATGTGAGTGTTATGTAGAGCGATGTGTAGCACAGAAAGCATTCCCCTGCAGTTTACTGTGGGCTAGGCTGGGTATGGCAGATGTCTGCAACACTGCTCTGCTCCAAGCTGAGGGCTCCATTTCAAAGACCTGTTTACTGGCAAGCCTTAATAGGAAGTGATCTTAAAGTGTTCCTTTAAACATGTCGGAGGCTAATGGTTTAATTTGCTCTGGGTATTGCTCTGTCTAATGAGATTTAGCATGCACTCCCAACTGCACCACTCAAACACTCATCTTTTGGAAAGAGAGACATAATTTCCTCTGTTCATTTATAACTCTGCATATCGTTTCATTTGTCACATCATGGATTTTTTTTCCTTGTTGCTGCATCAGTCTTGATTTTCTTTATGATTGCAAAATTGGCTTACTGATGTGCCTGTGTAGCTAACATGTTTATGACTGCGTAATGTATGTGTAATATGTGTGTATTTTTGCAATTGTATTTGTATTGTATTGTATTATTTGTATTCTTCTGACTGCATAATAAGTTATGTGACCTACTCATCTGTGTATGCATTTAAATACATTAAATATTAGCAATTTACTTCAGGTATCATTATTGCACTTTGCAACATATTAGTGAGCTACTAGGCCTTCAAATTGGTCCATTAATTTGCAAAGAGTGTGTGTGTGTGTGTGTGTGTGTGTGTGTGTGTGTGTGTGTGTGTGTGTGTGTGTGTGTGTGTGTGTGTGTGCTGCTTGCACACATGTACACACACTCCAGCAGAGCTGGTGCTGGACTGAACAGTGACGGATTGGGTCCCACAGGCCTCTGGTATGTTCATTTCCAGCATCCAGCCGGTGGCTCAGGTCAACCTGGGGATCAAAGGCTATGACTCGATCACAGCAGCATCCCTCCCTTTGGTCCAGGGACTTGCACTCCTCCCTCCCTCTGAATGAAGACAGAGAGAAAGTTGTACTCTTGGGTTTGACAGTCTCTTCATTTACCTCTCTCTGATGGAGGATGCCCTCCTGTACTCTTTGCCAGAGGCAAGATATGTCTCTCTTATTTGATTTCTGATTTGTTGCTCATGTTATTACTATGGTTTCACATCAAATTCTCATCAGAGACTCAACATTACCTGGTTGCTGCAAGCCTGGACCCTGTCATGATGTTCTCTCTACCTGGCTCCTTATCTTAAACTTTACCTGAGTGTATTTAATTCCATTTGTTGCTTGTGATGTCGTTTGATTTGCAAAAACTTTAAATACTTAATTCTGAAGTGTAATTCTACAGAAATCCTTTGTTGCCTTCCAGTGTTGGTCCAGTTCATTTTGACACTGAATTTTTACAGATGAAACAAAGGCTGGAATCATGAATTTGTACAGACTGACAGGTAACTCGTTGACTGAATTTTCATCCGGCACTATGGACCCACATGGAAAGATGAATTGTGAATGGCAGCAGGTCATGCACACATAACACATATGTTTTACCATGGTTACCAACTTATTTTCTAATGGACTTAATAAATGGCCAAGAAGGAAAAAAAAAAAGAGGAAGAACAACACTGCAGTTTTAACTGATTTTGACTGGAAGAGGGAAAATTCCTGCACTCACATGCTGACACACATAACACATATGTTTTACCATGGTTACCAACTGACGTAGTACATAGACATAGATGATTACCTCCTGAAAAATTCGTAATCAGCGGATGGATTTAATAACTGTTTGACTTTTGAGTTTATGCTAAAATCTAATATCAAAAAATCCTTGCTTTCAGATGACAAATGAACCACCCCAGAGTCCACTTGGAAGCAGACTGAAACCATCCTTGCATGCAGTCACAGTCTGGTTATATGGTCTGCACAGAGTTCGACTGACAACTTTCACACCAGCCCAAATGAACCACACATGGGTTTGTCAGGTTAGGTGTGAAAACACCCTCAGAGAGCTGAAATGAAACAGGATATTCTGGGTTTGTTCAAGAAGTATCAAACCCTATTTCAAAATCAAAACTAAAATTCTTGCCTTACAACAAAACCTTGCTCAACAGTATTTTGTGTGGTTCACTAATGGGAGTATTATGAGAACTGGATGGTGGACTCCAAATGGGCAGCCATTATTTCCAATGGAAGCTGCCTGCCCAGTATAAAAGCAGAAAAAGTTTCACACTTCCTGGTTGGTTGCCATTGTGTGACTAACTGCACATGTGTAATAGCGTTTGTCTACACGGCACTTGCTTTACATTTGGTTGATGTCATATTATGTACATAAGCTATTATGTACTAGCTTTTCTAGGCACTGGTAAAGGTTTACAAACACTAAACCTTCTTGGCGCAAAAATGAACACATAATAATAATATAAAGAGTAATAACTATCCATGTTTGCAGTTCAAGGTGTCTTCTCAAATTTTACAGACATCTCTTCTGCTGCCCTATACGGTGGTGCCAGGAAAGAATTCTGCAGTTCGTTACCAGGACAAAGTGGCAGGAAAGCTGACGCGTGCTGTATCCACTTCTCTTACATCCTCTGAGATGATTAAAAGACAAATGTAGTTTTATAATCCAATATTAGAAACAGCAATAATTTACATCTCTTTTCAATATCGATTCCACTTGGTTTGATCTGTGCCACATTCACTAAAGCAAACAATAGTGCTGTCTCTTCATGTCTGCTGAAATATATCAATTAGGGTTAGCACATAGGCAACTACCACTGTGTATACTTAAGTTGAGCCAGTGAGCCACCCTCCTGGGCATGTCCAATCTGATATTTTTATTTGAAGATTTAATTAGAGAAGTGCATGGGACTCAGCAATACTCCTCAGGAACTTTCCCATCAGTCCCTTGCTTTTTCTCAGACTGGTTCCCATCTACCAAGTGGAGTATATGAAGGGTTAGGTGCTGGGGATAAGCCCTTCTGGGTAAAACTCCATGAAATGGAGCAATGGGATTACAGGGTCCATGCACAAGTCTCAAGCAATCCTCTCTGCAACAGATTGCCTCTATTCACATCTGCTTTTCATGTCTTTGTGTTTTCTCCTACATCCATTGGTTAAATTATTACTTGTAAATAGAGACTCTACTGTAACTTTGATGAACTATGGTGGTCTATATGCAGAATGTCTCACCTGTACAGGGATGGCACACCACAACACATCATGCTGTGTTATGATTTTAACATTCTACAGAAACCCAGTTGAAATAGCTGACTCCTGGTCTGAGTCAAAAACTCCCATCTTATGAAAATAATGTGTGATCATAAATGATCATACGGAATAAAAAAACAAACAAACCGTCAATATGCTCATTTGGGTAGCACGGTGGCACAAGTGGTAACACTGTCGCCTCACAGCTAGAAGGTCCCCGGTTTGAATCCTGCTGTGGGCGCTGGTGGCATGTCCTCCACCATGGCTTCTGGCATGGCCCTGCCCAGAGCTGCAGAGGTGGGCACTGACTGATGCCCGACCTCCCTCTCACTCCTCTCCCACTTCACACCTCTCCTCTCCCCACCTGAACCGGCATGTCTTCATCCCCTGGCATCAGAGTCCTGGTTGGAGCTGCTGTAAAACACCTCAGTATTACTTCCTGCCATCAAACTAACGTACATCAGTCTTGGAGGCTGTGTTCACTGCAAGGCTCCTGTGCTCTGGTGCTGGTGTTACAGCGCTGCACCCCACGAGCATTCTTTGTCTGGTCCCTCCTGCCCTCGCCCTGAAAACCTCAGTGGTCCAAAGCTCTTGTGTTACCAGTGTAAATACTAACCTTCCCCTGATATTCCAAGCTCAGTTATTGGACCGCTAGCTGCACGCCTAACTGTGCTAACTGAGTCAGCTAGCTAACAGCAACTACAGATTGCAGCAGTTAGCACTTAATGTAGTGATATGCTGCCCACTATTTGTTTGGAGTATGAATTCAACAGGTGGCCAGTTCTTGCCTAATATACCTTTAATGTAGATAATTGCTGTATAAATGCAGTCCATTTACCTTTCACCATTTACAAGTAATCAGTTTAGCTACATTTGACCAATATGTGTGGAATGGTTTATTGTTGAGTCTTTAAAAGAAAGGAGGGAATCAAACTCAAGTTTCTGGTAGATTTTCTGTAATCCAATGCAGTTTCACAGCTCTTTCAACTCAGTTTTCAGGTGTGTTTTGTAGATGTTATCAGGCAGCTAATTGCACAGTTGAACAGTTTTACAGTTTATTGTAGTGTCATGGATGTAGCCAGATAATTGGATATGGTTTTCCAATATGGCTCCTCATTCACTGCAGTGAAATTTGCTCACTCAAACTTTCTGTATTTTTTTAGGCCATTAAGTATGAGCACTGGATTCCTTCTCTGGCTGAACCAGCTGACTCCCTGCTGGCTCCCCACACACATGACTGGTGTGAAAATAATTTCCTAATAATAACTTATTAACAAATAACTTAATCATAGTTATTGGACCAGATAATACAAATGGCTATTCTTGAGTGTTTGTGATGCTTTGAGAAATGTAGTACTTCTTTCACAGTTGTTTCTTTTGTACTAATTGTGTGTGGGATAAAGTTCTTGGGGCAATGTGTGTGATGTGACCAGAAATTCAAATTTCTAAGGACAAATATGCCTCACAACCGAGCTCTGTTCCAGGAGGCTTGGTCAACCTATTTGAGGGCTGATCTTAACAAAACAGAGAAAGTAAAATACAAAACTACACAGAAATTGTGTTTATGAGAGAGGTTGAAGGGAATATCAGAGTTCAAGTGCTGTTATCTTGCAGATGATGGACAATGTCAAAAGGATAATCCAAATGATGATGAAACAGATCACAGCAATTAATGATTGCTGTTTGGATTTTTACAGCCAGTGACTTCAGCATTAGTAATGCTGAAACTTCAGCAGCCTGCTGTGCTTTTTTAATAACAGTAAAAGACTACCTGTGCAGGAAAATAAAGTCTCATTGTGGATTACTTTATAATCCCATCTTTCTTTCATCTCCTTTTAACTTTGTCTCCAATCAATTTTGGACTTTACATGTGTTGGATGTGCATCAGATAGATCACAATATGTTCCTGACTTTCTGGTGTATACATACATTAGTAGTGGTTATGTTTCATAAGCATTATGCCTCTCCTGCAAAGGTGACCTCCATCTCAGGAGTCATGCTGCCTTGTTTTCTTACACAGCTATATACTGTGAGGTCAAGGGATTATATTCAAATGGCAAAGAAAAGTTATATATAATGAATGCATCATCATATAACTCTGTCCCTCCCAGCGTGGGGTGCTCAGTTGTTGTTGTTGTTTTTTGTCATTGTTTGTTTGTTTCTTTGTCTCTATTGTTAAAACACAAGTCTCTCTAAGTAGAAGACATTATGTTGTGATTTTGTAATTCAAAACTTCTGTATTAAATGTGTATTGCTGCTGATCTTTCTTTAGATGGTGGCCAGTTCCTCTTTGTGGTTTATTCAATAAGAGTAAGGTAAATCATGTTCAGTCCTGAAAATAATTCTTCTCTAAAAAGATCTCATAGCTG
Source organism: Chaetodon trifascialis (assembly GCF_039877785.1). Taxonomy (NCBI): domain Eukaryota; kingdom Metazoa; phylum Chordata; class Actinopteri; order Chaetodontiformes; family Chaetodontidae; genus Chaetodon; species Chaetodon trifascialis. The sequence goes on along the minus strand of NC_092061.1, from coordinate 27,767,532 downwards.
TGTCCTAAATCCATGCTACATTCTATTCTAAGCAAGGTTTGATTATATGCTGTTTACACTGGGACGTACAGTATACTCAGTCAGCATGCACTTTGTTCTAAAACTCCTCTTGAGTTTTGAGTGTGCTGAGAGGAACTGCTCGCAGCTGGAAAAATGAAAACCAGTTGTGAAGAGTGCTGAAGAAGCTCCAGGAACACCTCAGAAAACCAAAAAAGTGTGTGTGTGTGTGTGTGTGTGTGTGTGTGTGTGTGTGTGTGTGTGTGTGTGTGTGTGTGTGTGTGTGTGTGTGTGTAACGAATAAATCTAAGGAAAACATTTAGTTTTATTTTAAGTGTCATTAAAGCATTATCTACTGAGCATGTATATTGATTTTGTGGTATAGATTAGTATAGCTGTGTGCAGCTGTTTTAACCTTATGTCATGCGGGGAAATGATCACATGACAAATATCAGCAGCTGCTTACTTACTTGCTTACTTGGTGTTGATGTTATACACAATAGAACTGACATAGCTCACAGCTGGAAAAAAGTAAAAAAAAAAAATCTTTCTTTACCCAAGAACACTTACAAACTTTTTTCAGGTGCTTTCAACTGCATCTCACAGTCTTCATCAGCAGATGGAAGCTACAAAGTAAAGGACTAAGTAAACTAGTTGGTGGTTGATTGACTGATGTTAGCTAAATGGAAAAAATACATACAGAGACAAAAAGAAGTATTAGTGCTATTAAACTACTAATAAGTGGTAGATATATTAAATTCTTGTACACTAACTAAAATATCTAAAATATGTGCTGTCACCATACTACACAGTGTATATGTATGATAAAACTGGGATGAGTGTGTGGTGTTTTTTCACACTGAATGTATAAATAAACTAGCTAGAATGATTAATTGTAATACTGATTCAAGATAGACATTATATGAACATATTGCCAATGTTTTCTTACATTCTAACATAAATGAAGCTTATATAAGGAGTCATCAAACAAACCTCTTCAGGCAGGCACAGTAAATCAAGCCCACGTTGAGCATGTGTGGGGACAGGCAGCACAGTTTTCACTGAGGTCTTCAGCTAATGTTAAGCAGTCATTTGTGATCTATAACTCGTCCTATCAGTGCCCTCTTCGCAGCATGGTGGAGAGCCAATCTCCAAACCAAACCAGCCTTTCACTCTCTTCCCTGCTATCTTTATATTGAAATATTGTGATTATTCCCCTGGTTCAGGGGAGGCTAGCGGTAATCGCCAGACAAATGATGTGGAAAAGCAATAAAAAGCTGCTCCCAGGAGACTCTTCTTGCTGGCCAAGTGACATGGCCATGAGGGATACGAGCTGCCGATGTGTCTATAGAGAGTGATCCAAGTTGTAGCAAAGCACTGCCTCAGAGCCATAGATCTGCACTGCTTAAAGGGGATTTGACTAAACAAATGGCAGCATATGGTAGATGAGAGAGAGAAGGCGAATGGAGAAAGCGAGAGGTGGCATTGTTTTCAGAGAGAAAGGAAGGGGGGTGTAGTTGGGGGGGTCTGTGTCTCTCCTCCCCTCTTCAATCTTTCATTATGTTGTCACACTCTAGCTGCGTGCTTCCAGTAACACTTTAATTAGCCTCCATGAGTTTAATTGTGCGTGTATGTCTGCCAGCTTGTTTTGCTGCGTAAATCTGTCTTGTTTATTTTTTCCCACTCTGGGTATCACTGCAGCTGCCTTTGCTGCTGTTACTGCAGGAAACATTGTTTACCTTCAAGTATACTCTTATTTTTTCATTTTTTATTTTATTAGGTTTTTTTATTTTGTATTTTTTACATTTTTCAATCTATTTATTTATGCATTTATTTTACTCAAACAAGGTTTGCATGGTTCTGCACATCATACTGTGAACAGCTTCGATGTGCCCTTATGTCTTCCATGTACTGTAAGCTTTGGTCAAATTTCAAGAATGTTTTTCTGTGCAATGTTTTTAAAAATTCCCTTCCAAAATTTGTCAATTTGGCAAAATCTGTGATCTTAAACAATCAATAGATGAACATAAACATGGTTGAATTAAGCTTTCTTTATAGTATCATTTGATCCATTTAATGATTTTTACTTTTTGGTTCTAAATCTTTGTCGGTATTGAAAAGCTTTAGTTTAACCCATTTGTGGTGCACCACTGGGACTTTTATTTCAAGACATTTTATGTGTATGTTTATACCTACCAGTATTTTTATTTAAAAATAACAATTATTAAAAATAAAAATGTTAAATAAATAAATAAATACAAATGAAAAAGGCCTGGTAACACTATATGCAAAGAGCAATATGTTCAGATATGTAGGGGTGAGCATGTCTTAAAGACTGTAAAGTTCTCTGAGCCCTCTAAGTGAGTTCACTTTGCTTGATTTGTGAACAAATAAAGTGCAATAAACAGACAAAAAGCTAAAATTCCTAATAAATCAAAACTATTCTCCCAAATGTTTTGTTTCCTTACATATTTATATTCTTGGAAGGTTGGTGAGTCAGCGTTTAAATCATCATGGAGCATTAAAAGTCCCCACTGAAAATCAGATAAAAATGTAATGTATGCCATTTTTAACAAAGTGGCCAATCCTGTATACTGCAGGTTAAGCACCATTGTACTCTTAGCTGACTGTCAGACCACACTCAGACATCCTAATAAAAAAAGCAATCAAAGCAGCTCTGGAAGTCCTCCTCTGTTTTTTTTCTTTCCTTATTCTTTGTGGCGAAACAAGGAGCAGGCAGTTTGCTGGCAGTAGGAGGTTTAGCAGCCTGGAGCTAACAGCATCAAACCATGGCTGTGTGTTTCCATCTGCGTGTGTGTGTGTCTGGAGCTGTTGTTGTTGCTGTTGCTGCTGCTGCTGCAACCACTTGCCTCCATCTCCTCCCGTCTCTGGCCTAATCAACAAAACAGCCTCAGCTGCCCCTTCGGATCCCCTGCCAGGGTCCCTATCATCCTCTGATCAAATATTAATGTGTGATACTGAGCTTGCTCACTAATCCAAAGCCAATTAATATTATCTGTCAATTATTTACAGATCCTGAGGTGCGGAGGCAGATCCCAGAGGACTACATCGGCCAGGTTCAGAATACGAAATTGACTTCCTCTTCACCCCCCCCCCAGCCTTCCTTCATTCTTTCTCCCTCTCCCCCTCTTGCATTTTCTTTCTTTTTTCTTCTCTTTTCAACTCCTCCTTCCTTTTTTGTTTATGTGTGTCTTTTAAACCCTAAATGGTTGTCTTTTCAGTGGTTCGGGGTGAGCGGCGCAGGATGCTGCCTGGGCATTAGCATTGCTGATATATCTGACATTGCGGGATGGCGTGCAGTGGGGGGGCTGCGCTCTGGTAGGGCTTTGTGTCTGACTCTCACTCATACAGTGCAGTCAGGGAATACTGTTATTAGTTTTTATCACTGATGCGCAACAGCATGACATATGTTTCAAATCCCTGTGCCTAGTGATTTGGATTGTTAGCTCCAATCACTTCCATTGTTATTCCAATAGACACTGAGTTTGCTCTTTCCACACATTTTCTCTTTTGGAGATGGCCTTGCAAGTGTTAGCTTGGTTGACTAATGCACACACACACACACACACACACACGCACACGCACACACACACACACACACACACACACACACACACACACACACACACACACACACACACACACACACACACACACACACACCAGTAATCAGTCATCACTGTTTGTCACTGGCTGTTTTTGTCCTTTACTTTCTTTCTCACTCATTTGATGGCTGAGAGAAGCAGTGGCTCTGTGGTAATGGAGTTTTCACCCTCAGAAGTCTTTATTCCACACAGTAAAGAGACTCTGCTGCAGCCTCTGCCTCTTGTAGCTTATGTAGCTGTCTGTGCAGGGGGTGGTGGGTGAGTGGGGGTCGGGGAGACCTGGTGGTGGTGTTTGGGGGTGGGGGTGGAGGAGAGACTGGCATCTGAGAGGGAATAATGATGGCCGGTCGTTGGGATCCCTTGAGCCACAAAGCTAGCTCTTCTCCCTCTACAGAAGGGGAGAATAAAGGCCATAGAAGAAAGGCAGGATGAAAGAAGGGGGAGTTGTTTCTGACAGTGTATTTGTGCTGCAGCTAAACTCCTACCACCTACCATAATGCACTTTGACCTGCCAGGACCTCTAATTGGCTGGCTCGGCGAGGAGTTACAAAATGTTGACGTACCCATCCACTCCTCTGTCTTCCAATTTTCCAAAATTGTCCATCTCGTGATGTGATGTGCATTTGGAGTTTGTTGGCTCACTTGTACAGTATATGTTGCACTAACTAGCTCTTCTGCTCGAAGTTCTGCCTTCATCAGGTCTTTGTATGCTGCTCTTTCTAATAAGTATAGATGAGTTGTTTTGCCAGTGTTATTCCCCCCGCCAAATGTGAGCGGAGGACGGCTTCCTCTCGTTAGCCATGCCTTCACAGCTCAGATCTCACCGTTCGCGGGAGCGGTTTAATCTGATATGTAAATATAGCGTTTGATCCAAAGCGATAGTCTAACGAGCAAAAATCTCTGCTTTTCTCCGCCTTTCCTGCACCAGTAATTAAAACAAAGCCTGTTTGGGCTTTTCTCTTCCGTCTCCTGTCTTTTTTGTCTGTCTCGTCCTCGTCTCTCTGCCTTCCTCTTGTTCTCTGCCTCTCTGTGTCTCCACTTTGACACAAGCGCAGTGCAGTCTTGATTTTTACACGTTTCATCCTTTACGTTAGGCAGCTGCTGCATATTTTGTCAGAGCTGTTGCTGTGAAGCACGTTTGTCATATTGGAAACGCGATGTTTGAAGCCGGGTTCTTTTGAAGTGGCTGATGTGGGGCTGTTTTAACTGGAAGGCAAAGGGACGGCGGTAGCCCGTAATGGGGGAGTATTCAAATGACTGACCTCTAGATGACAGACCCAACCAACTGCGCTATGAATAAACAGCAGCTTGATGTGGTGCTTTATGCTGTGCTTTGTTCAGGTGTTGATATCATGTTCCTATCATTCTGCCTGCTAAATGACTGAAGGTCACTGGTGTCTGTGGGATGGCGTTGAGATCCATTTAGCTAAGAGCTGAACAGTGAAAAGACTTCGAGTGAGTTCACAGAGCCAGTGCTCCTGGTGAGGTGTGTGTGTGTGTGTGTGTGTGTGTGTGTGTGTGTGTGTGTGTAAATGGTGATGAGCAGATTGTCTCTGAGTCCTCAAATCCATATGAAGATATATTTTCCTTCCAAATAAGAAAGAAGTTGATTTGCTTATTTCTATCCTGATGGACAAGTAGCACATTCAACCAAGGAAGCTCATTACCGAAAGAAAAAGCACTTATCATAGAAAGCTTTGCTGCCCTGCTGTGTTTGACCATTTACATTTTCTTGGCTCTGAAATTGTTCTGATATTTAGACTGATATTGACCATTTTGGACAGTTGAAGTATAGAAACATACAGAAAGAAGGAAGAGAGAGAGTTGTGATATGCAACGTTTCCACACCTGAATCAGGGATGTTGCAGTCATATGGTCTGTGCCTTACCCACTTGTAATTGTCAGGACGCACCACTGTCTTCTTGTTCGCTGTCTCCTGAGAGGATTGATTGGTTTTTGCCCTAACCTATCACTACTACTGTATCTGACCAGTCTTAGACAGTGTTCAGCTGGCATTGAAACAACATTGACAGGAACACAGTTAGCCTGAGTTAAGCAAGTGATACTTTGTCAAATTGAATGCACAAAAGTAAAAGTTTAGCAGGAAGTCTTTATGCCCTTGGTGATCTAGATTTTCAAACAATAAATAATACTGGTTTACTGCTTGTTAATATGAATTTTGTGAATAAGTATTATGTTTACACATATGAACATGTTCTAATATCTCTCATGTTTTCTCGTAGGAGCAGGCGTTTCATTACTGATTTATTGCTCCAGCTCCAGCTCCAGAGAATACCAGCATATAGCCTGAGTTTTTTAGCCTGTGTCCACTAATACTAATAAATTCGCTTTGTCAAGATGGACAACATGTATACTCCCCAAACATGAAGCCAAAACATCTCGATCACCCCCTGGTGGCTGGCTGCAATATCTGTTATAAACCACATTAACCGATGGGACAAGGGCCAAACCAAAAATATCAACTACATTTTTTCCATCTTTTCTGTTATTTCAGGTATAGTTTTTATCATGCTGATGTTCAAGCTTTCAATGTTCTGACACAGTAAGTTTGGCTTTAAGTAGCTATTTGACATCATGATTGACGGCCATCCCTGCTCGCGATTAAGTTGGACAGGTGTATGGGTGGGACCTCTATACTGTGGCTCCAACCCTCGATCACTACTGCACACACGCCAAATGATATCACCACAATGTGAGTTAACAACTACAAGCATTAAGACCGTTCAACATTAAAACTGCAATAATCAACATTTTGATATTTACAATAGTTCAAATAACTGTATGTAATCTGAAAGAGGTCATTTGTAGTAAGCTCTCCACTTCCCCTCATATCCCTGCCCATGATTCATTCTCACACCTTTGTCAACCATGTTTTCAGCTGCAGCAGGTAGCTGCTTGCATTGAGTTTTCATGACTTTCACATAAAAGTAAAATGTTAAATAACCATCAGTTTTATCTAATGAGGTGGGTGTCATACCATCAGTAATTACATTTTTATTCCTCTTTAATTTAAAATCATGCATTGCTGCCAATTTTGCTTTTAATTAATTCAGCATGGTTGTATTTCAAGCAATGAAACAAATAGTTTAACGTAAGATTGGCTATATTCCAACTCATTGTCATCCAAAACCAAAATATGCCCAAATCACTGATACAAGTTGTCCTTTCAGTCACCTTACTGTATATGACTTGGGAGGGCTTCTGAAGCCCCAAAGTGCATTTTTATCATGTTACTTCCTGTTCATTGTTACAAATACTTGCCTGACATGAAGAGAACTGACATTTCAGGAGGAGAAAATCAGCTGCCCAGAGTTTTGGGGTAGGGAGGGGAAGGCAAAATTTCATAGGGAGACAGGTAAAGGAAGAGACAGGAGCCAAGAAATCTGTCTTTTTGCTTTGATATGCCACCTTCAACTTCTGTTGACTTGATATTCTCCTAATTAATTTGTCTGCAGTTGGGTTACCTTGATGAAAGATTGCATTTGGAGGGGGAGAACACCTGGTAGCATATGCTGCAGGGAGTGATAGCAAGGCAACAGAGTGCCAGCTGCAGATAACAGACAGGACGATTCAGCAGATTGCGTATATGTTTGGAAGCAAGAGGGCACGCATATATACACACAAACATGCACACACACACAGACATCTAAAATATTAATCTATTTACAACCCTGTATTAATCCTGTATTTAAGATAGTAAATATGGTGTGCAGTAAACACATGCTGCGATGCAAATGATAATTAAAAAAAACAATTGTAGTGTAATGAAGTAAAGTTAAATTGAACATATTGGATTCTCGAGGCTTCTTGAGAGTCAGATTCAATTACACATGAAATTTGTAAGAATAAAAAACAGCCACTGGAAGACAGCATGTCCCGCAGAAGCATGTTTCAGCCCTTTCAACCCAATTGCCAGACAATAAAATCAGTACGGTCAGCAGCTCATGATTTAGTGTCCATATTCAGTGGTGTTACAGGAAGCAACAAATTGTTCTGCTGTAGGTTTCCATCTGTTAAAAGGTAGTTTTTCCTCGCTGCCTTTGTTAAGTGTTTACTAATTGTTGGGGAATTGTTGAAAATGTTTGGTCTCTGTACATTGGTGGCATGTTGACACAGTGGTAACACTGTCGCCTCACAGTTAGAAGGTCCGGGATTCGATTCCCGCCTGGGGCTCTGGGGGACGTGTTCTCCACCATGCCTTCGGTGCCTATTGCCCTTTGTCTTGAGGCCTTTCTGTGTGGCGTTTGCATGTTCTCCCCGTGTTCACCTGAGGTATCCTCCATTAAAAAAAACCCCACTAAAAACATGCAAGAAGATCACCACCTGACCAACGGTGACAGCAAGAAACTGTGTCCCCGGGCGCCGCTATCGGCTGGCAGCCCACTGCTCCTGATCTGCCGCAGAGGAAGGACTTACCAGAACGGTCAAAAATAAAGTATGGATCTTAAATCTCTTATCTAAATCTTCAAGTATGGTCTGCACTTGTCGATAAACACATTTTTTTTTTTTTTTTTTGTAAATGATCTGTTTTTATTTATGTTTTACTCATCATCCCAGGATTTGAACACCATTCTCTGATGTCAAATTTGAATGTTGCCATTGGTCTACATTGTGAGCTACAGTACAATGTATTCACTGTATAGATTCAGGCCAGTTTTAGCCTTGAATTGGTCATCCCTTGCCCAGTTTAGATTCAGGCTGAATTTTTCTCAAGTAAACAATCAACAATCAAGCTTTCAGGTAATTGAATAGATTTCTGGCATGTCAGACATTTAGGTTGGTTGTTTTGCAGTTTGAGCAGTTCACAGTGAATAATAAACTTTAATGAGCTTGACATGTTGTCGTTTTGAAACTGTTGTGACGTAAAACTGAATCTTGCTGCAGAGGTGACAGGCCATTTTGTCTGCATCTTCCAGTAGTCCAAATATAATTAAAATAATGTCTTCCTAGCTTCAGGCTTTCTCAGAAATCTGAGCTACAACTTAATAGTTTACATTTTCTGATACAAACTCTCTTGCATTGGCAGCTTCCTTCCAAAAATATCAGCAGCGGTATGAGCCTGGAACAACCTTTCACCAGTCAGACCCCACTGCTCAACAGTCAGGATCAGGTTTCTGTCAAGGCATCAGGGATGAGGTGGAGCTCGGCTGAGGTTTGAAGCTCGGCAGGTCCGCTGCTGAATACCACCTTGTGTTTTGGGTCCTGAGAGGAGTGCCCCAGCAGCTGCCCTCCTTCATGCCTGTTTGTCAGGAGCTGTCGATAAGTCCCACACTCACTCCGCTTTAAAGGGGAGGGGAAGAAAGGGCTGAAATAGGATGCTTCCTGCCCTTTAACATGCCAGAGGCTTCGTTAAGGGAACCTGTGAAATCAGTTTAATAGGCTGACATCACCCCTGGGCCTCCGTGACCTGGCCCTCCTGAGACACTCCTCTGCTCTCCTCTGCTTTTTTTCTCTCACTTTCGTCTTCCTCTCTCCTCTCCTTCATCACCTCATCTTTCCTCTGCTTTTTTTGTTATTGATTGTCTCGATGTCTTTGCTCCTCATCTAACATCTCCTGTTTATTCCGTTTTGTCTCTTCCTTTGACTTCCTCCACTTTTTTCCTTTTCTGTTCTCCTTGCGTTCCATCATCTCTTTTTTCCACTCCAATTCTACTTCTAATTTGCTCTTTTCTACCGTTTCCTCTTTCATCATTCATGATTTTCTTCTTTATTTATACTTTGCTCTCAGCTCTTCTTTCCTGTCCCATACAGTTATAACATCCTTTCATTTCCCCTCCTTTCATTGCTGGTCTTTTCCTTTCCTTTCTATCACTTCACTGTCATTTCCCCCCTCTTTCCTTTCCTTCACTGTCCTCTCCTCTCCTTCACTATCCTTTCCCTTCTTTTCTTTTTCTTTCTTCTCCTCTCCTCCTCTTAAATCTTCCTCTCTGTGCATTTTGCCTCAGCAGCAGTGTTTTGTAGTCAATCTAACTGGGGGATAGCTCTATTTTTCATCCAGCTGACCTTGATGAAAACAGCGGAGCATGCCGGTCTGAGGATGACCCTGAGTGTGCCTGAACCCACCTGACATTAGTGAATAAAATATAGCGTGGGCCTCCTGTTGGGGACGGCTGCTGAAAGGGAGAGCACTCCACCTCCTCTTATTTATTCTCTTTTCCTCCTTCTTCAGACGCTAATGCCGGGAATGTGACGTTAATGTGCATACCGGCTGTTTGAACCGCCGACCACAGGTCAGCCACTTTAATAGAGAGGTTCAAGCCTTTCTCAAAGGGATAGCAGCCCGACGCCTCCATTAATGTAGAGCAGGAATGTAGCAGTAAAACAGCACTTCCTCATGTAAGGTTTCCCTGAGAATCGCAGGGACCCTGTTGTTTAATCCTCTATCCTGCCAGGAATACAACAACCAGAATGGAAGAATCAAACCATATAATCACCATAATTCTGTAGCTCTTTTTTATTGTGTGTCAAATGGCTTCTTGTTTGTTTTGGATTTTTGATTTCTGACTTGGAACAACTCTTGCTGTATCTCCAGGTTGCATCGCAGGAGGCTTGTGATGGTTCAGGGTTGCATCTGTCTTCTCTTCTCAGGGTTTTGCATGACTATTTATGTGCTGTGAATATTTTGTCTTCTGGATATGGTATGAAGAGTCCATGTGTGTTTGTGTATCTGTGTGCATGCATGTGTGTGTGTGCATGTATGTGTGCATGTATGTGTGCAAGTGTGCTTGTGTGTGTGTGTGTGTGTGTGTGTGTGTGTGTGTGTGTGTGTGTGTGTGTGTGTGTGTGTGTGTGTGTGGTTGTATGTGTGCATAAAAGTGCGTTTCTCTCTGCTACATGTGTGTGTGCAGTATGGGTCCTGACATTGCCTAGATGGTTATGGCTGCCCATGGCTGTAGGCAGGCCTTGGGGGGTGCAGGCCCTCTCCTGGTGGGGATAAAAGCAGGAGGCATCTGGCTCCAGCGGAGCTCCAAAAACTCAAAGTAGCCTAAGATCCCCCTCTCCTAGTTTAGCCAAACAAGCTGGACTAATCCCAACTATCAGGGGATGCTCTGTCAAAACAAGCAGCAGGGCCCTAAGGCAAGCCGATCCACTGAGCAGTGAAGGGCCGCGGAGAGAGGGAGAGAGGGAAGGAGGCCCTCCCATTAGCATAATGCCTCTCGGTAGCGAGCTGGTGTGCTGGCCTGACAGCCTGAGCAGAGGGGCACAGTGTCTCACAGGGGGTTTGGGCTCAGAGACGGGGCAGCAGGGGCAGAGGGGGCCGCAGTGGAGATGTGGGAGCTTTCTGGCTTAAATCAGTGAGGGGCAAAACCCAGCCCAGCCTGCTGATAGCAGCTCCTCCTATTTCTCTTTCTCTCTCTGTCTCTGTGATTTCAGCTCTTCTGGCATATTTTTAGCAACCTTCATCCTCCAAAAGCAGGTTGAGTCCTCTTCTCTCTGAATATGTAGGCCTATGCCCTGGGCTCGCCATCGTTCACCCAATTCACCAGCTACATCACTACCTCGCGAAGCTATTCTGGTGCTGCTGATCCTGTGTTGTGGCTACTTGCTTGAGAGCAGCTAAGAATTTGTGTCAGGAAAAAAAAGAACTGCTTGACACACAAAACACTATAAATCTCTCTTCACATATGAAATATTGATTTAGCATGCTCATTATCCTCCATAGATCTCTTTTGATATTCAGAGGACTCTCTTTTCTCTTAAAACCTGTGAAATGGCATCACGAGTTGAAAATCAGTGTGAATCAAGTGGAACCACTCTTTCTCCTTTTGTCACCATCCGGTGTCTTTTAATTTTGTATATGCAGAGGGGCTAAATGAAACAAATGAGTTAGCTGTATATGTTATTAGCCCTAATGGGAACATAATGGGGTTAGTTCAGGCCACGTAATAATGAATATCAATATGGGCAGCCTGGCCTTTTATTAAAGCCTTACATCATCTCTCAGACACTCACTTTGAGAGGGGGGCGAGTATCCAGTGGGAGGATATTATGGATATAAGTATTAAGTCAAAGCCTTGCTTTTCGGAGATTTTATTATTTTGTTATTCATCGTCACAGATTGATTAAAAGATATCATAAAAGTGTTACTTTTGTTAGTGATTCTTGCACATTGTCATATGATGTGATATTGGCAGCTTTTCAATAGCAATAGATACAGTATTTATAATTCCTGAATGGCTGTTGGAGGCTACGGCTTAACTAAAAGATCCTTTTATAAATAGGAAACCCTGCTGTCTGCCTCAAGTCCAGCCAGTTCTGCTGGGATTGTACTTGGACTGGATCCAGTTGATTATCATTTCAGCGCACTGTCACTCATAAGGAGGCAGGTTCCTGGGCCCAATTATCTTTGAAAACCCAACCATGGAGGCTGGATGTGATCAATGAGGCCGATGCCAGCGTCAATGTGCTCCGAGTCAAGCCTATTGATCAGCGGACGCGTATAGACAGATGTTGTGAGCTGTATAATGTCAGCAGGGCAGACGGGTGCGAGGCTGGAGGGAGGGGGAGGGGAGGTGGAGGAGGAGAGGGTGGAGGGTGGAGGGTGGGGGTGGGGGGCATGGCAGCAGCACTGGGAGCCTCAGGTGTGCAGCGTCATGAGGAAGAAGTGACAGTTTGCTGGGCTCTAGGGCCCCAAGGGAGGGGATCAGGACCTGCCCTGACTCCCAGCCTCCCAGCTCACGGCAGCAGGGTGACGAGCCACCCCAGCAGCCCCTCCCACCCCCACTACCGCAATTAAAAGTCTGGCTCAGTTGCAGGCTGGAGCGCAATAAAACACAGAGCACAACAACCCTCTCACCTTACGCTCTGGGACTGGGACACACACATGCACACACACAAGCTGGGACACTTCTGCCTCTCTTCTCGCTCCATTCTCAGATGTACTAAATCTTAAGGTTAGGGGAAGATGGCTATGGCAAGTAAAATATGTTTCAGATATGGTTAAAGTTAAGGATCTTGGCTGAA